>NC_070645.1:20546235-20556235 GCF_947347685.1 Pleuronectes platessa
AACATCAGCAGCCGGCCGGACGTGATGTTAACCTGGAGAGAGCTCCAGCCGGCCTGCAGAGGACTTGAAGGTGAAGTCAGAGCGGGACGATGCCAGAGGACTCGCTCAGCTAATGAGTCAGGTCAGCTCAGAGTGAGGAGAGGGCCTGGACTGTCTGCAGCCTGAGCAACAACCACACACAACGAGCATTACAACCACACACAACCCCACACAGAGAGGAACCAGGGGCAGTCAGGGACGATCCGTCCACCTGGAGACACGGAGCAGCTCCTTCAGCAGCCGACTGATCCAGCGCCCTGTGACGGCTGAGACGTCTGAGGAGCCTCGTTAAGAAACACTCAACCTGGAGATCCCAGGTTCACATGGATCATCATCTTCAAAGTTGACATCTGACGTCCCGTGAACTCTCCTCAGGAGATTGTTGTTTGGATCTAAACAAATAAATAGAACATTTATTCGTCTGCAGCAGGAAGTCGAGGTCGGTTCTACATGTCATGAAAACGTGTGGATCAACGTGAGCAGAGAGAAATCTTCACATCGCAAAGACTAAAACGTGTTCATGTTCAAACTTAGGGAGACATCTGAAATATTAAGTTCATCCCTCCCTCCCTCCCTCCTTTCCTTCCTTCCTTCCTTCCTTCCTTCCTTCCTTCCTTCCTTCCTCCCTTCCTTCCTTCCTTCCTTCCTTCCTTCCTTCCTTCCTCCCTTCCTTCCCTCATTCCTTGACTTCCTTCTCCTCCTTCCTTCCTTCCTCCTTCCTTCCTCCCTCCTTCCTTCCTTCCTTCCTTCCTTCCTTCCTTCCCTAATTCCTTGACTTCCTTCTCCTCCCTCCTTCTTTTAAGTGGAGATATGAGCTCTGCTAAGTCAGGTCCAGCTAAATTGATTGGTCCATAGTCTTGTTATACTTTATTAATGTTTGTGTTTAGCTGGTTGTTTGTCTGGTTTGTGTTTCTGCTGTGTGGAGCCGTCGTGGGACATCGGTTGGATTCTGTTGCTGATTCATTTTGGATTCAATTTCCAGTTTGCTAAACACCTTCTTTTACTAAACTGCTTCACGTACGAGTCACTAATCAAATCCTCTGTGGTCATGTGACCAGCGATCAGCTTCAGGGATCAGACGTGTGTGCAAAGGGAAACGCTGGCAGAGAGTTTCTGTGGCTGTGAGTGGACTTGTCCGTTCTCCAGCTTCACTTCCAGAAGCTCATGAAACCGGAGCCTGGAGAAAGTATATCAGTTCTCTGTAATTCGTCTTTAATGCATCAGATTGGACTTTGTGTTGAGTGGCTTTTATTGAGATGCAGCTTAACGAGATGGAATGAACAAGCTAAACAGCGTTTAGGTCTGTAGCCGTTTGGTCGTGAATCAAAGTTTGGGATAAGTTCAAATCATGACCTCATCGTGCAAGATGGCAGATCAATCCTCCAGGAAACAAACTCATATATTCTTGACATTAATTGTTGAGAAATTCTTGTGTCGACACAACGAGATACACACCAGGGCCGTCTCTTCTTCCTCCTGCTACACAAAGATGAGATTTAAATATATGACGCAGACACAACCGCTCCCTGATTGGGTCTTTTCAGACTTTGCTGACTCATCAGGCTCCTGTAACATGACCCCCCATCTTAGGGAAAACCACCATTATCAGCCTCGACTCCCAGGTCACATGATGTGTGTCTCCAGATGTGTCCATGTTGACAGAAATCATATGGATGAGAAGCTGAAGCACAAAAAACGACTTCACTTTACTGTGTTTGACAAACTGTCCACTATCTGCTGACCTTGTCTTTATCGTGAGGGACAAAATAAAGAGAAGACGTTGAAGACAATAACTCACTGAACTTCATCTGCAGGAGAGAAACACCTGAGAGTGTGTGTGTTAAAGGCTGGATGCCACGTGTCTGTGGAGGTGTGAAGGGTTTTCATGAGAGACAAAGCTTTGGGAATGACGCATTGGAGGCGGCTGCATGTCAGGGTCCCAGCACCACCTCCCCCCCCCCCCCCCCCCCCCCTCGCCCGTCCCGAAGCCAAACGGTTCCCGTGGTCGTCTGCCAGCTCGGCTTGGCGTCCTGCCTGATGCCAGTGAATCACTGCCTGCGTTGGGCAGCGGCAGCATCACGGTGACAAAACGTGTTTCCCTCTCAGGCTAATGGAATTGAAGCCGCTGCGTGTTCCTCTGGACGGCGTCCTCCAGGAGAGACGAGTCCGGGAGAGTTTTCACTCTTCATCACGGCTCAGTGACAGAGTCGAGCAAAGAGCTGCTGAGTGACGCCACACCTGCTCACAGCCACGCCCCTTCCTCCTCGCTGGGCTCACGGCCACGCCCCTTCCTCCTCGTTGGGCTCACAGCCACGCCCCTTCCTCCTTGTTGGGCTCACAGCCACGCCCCCTCCTCCTCGTTAGGCTCACAGTCACGCCCCTTCCTCCTCGTTTGGCTCACGGCCACGCCCCCTCCTCCTCGTTAGGCTCACAGCCACGCCCCTTCCTCCTCGTTGGGCTCACAGCCACGCCCCTTCCCCCTCGTTGGGCTCACAGCCACGCCCCTTCCTCCTCGTTGGCTTCGTACGGACACATTTCTTTGGGACTAAAGTGTCGACACAATCGCTGGGTCCGGAGGTCAGAGGTCAGAGCGGGTGATGGATGTGTTCTGTGTTCAAATCCCATGTGCCAGACACACACAGAGACTTCATCAACCATCAAGGCCCGAAACGTGGCTCCTGGCAACTGACCGCTAAAAGAGTCGCACAATGGAAACACAACCGTCAGGTGTGGAAACCTGGTCAAGCCAGTCGCTGCTTAATGTGATCTTTGTCTATTTGCTTTGTTTCATGGTCAGACGAACAACGTGACCACGCCTCCACGCCGCTCTACAGGTTTACACAACGTTCATGTTTTAGTAGTTTCAGACGAGATGCAATAACATGGCCGAGCAGAGAGAGGAAGAGAGAGAGAGAGAGAGAGAGGGAGAGAGAGAGAGGGGGAGAGAGAGAGAGAGAGGGAGAGAGAGAGAGAGAAGCTGGCCAGAGATTTGAGAAAAGCACGGAGCAGAAAAGAGCAAACCAAGCGTATGGTCATTCTGTCACACACACACACACACACACACACTCACACACACACACACACACACACACTAACAGGAGGGACGGAGAGGCTCACACTGTGTCTGATGAATAGCTGAAATGGTACGTAAATAAAGGAGGATGGAATATGCATGCACCTACGCCACACAAACACACACACACACACACACACACATACAGACACACACACACACACTCTGCTGTAATTCTCTAAAGGGACATTCTGTTCACATGCTGTTTTATCACATGTTGAGTTTTGTCGCACGTTGCGTTTCGTTGTCAGCAACTTAACCTCTTTTGACCACTGCCCCCCCCGTGTGTGTGTGTGTGTGTGTGTGTGTGTGTGTGTGTGTGTGTGTGTGTGTGTGTGTGTGTGTGCGTGATGGTTCCATTTCATTTGCTCTGGGAGAATCTGGGTGACCTGGACACTGGCTTCAGTATCGGTCATTGATCCATGTTAGCAGATGGGACATGGAGCAAACTCCAAAAAGATGTGTTTTCAAAAAGTTCATGTTTCTGATCAGTTTGGTTTGAATCAGTTAATTGATGATATAAAAACAGGCTGAGACGTCTTGATTGACAGCTGACACTGACTCAGGATTGGTCGAGAGTGTGTGTCTGTAGCACGGTTTAACGTACGACACATCAATGTTCACGTTGTGGTTGGTTCATCGCTGTGGAAGCTGCAGCGTCCTCGTCCGTCCTCAGGCCGCCGCTCGTCTCTGACCCAGAAACTCCTCCCGTCTCCTCCCGTCTCCTCCCGTCTCCTCCCGTCTCCTCCCGTCTCCTCCATGTCTCCAAACATCGTCTCCTCACTCCGGGGGGGGGGGTCGCTAAAATCCCTGTTTTTGTCCCCGTCCTGGCCCCACATCACACTGTTGTCAGTGACTTCAACTTCCTGTTTGCCCTCGAGCAAGGCAGCGGACTGCTAAATTAGGAGGGAACCTACCTGCTCCGGGGTTCTTATCCACCACTAACAACAGAAACTGTGATAAAAGCTCAGATTGAAGTGAAATGAGATGAAAAAACTAAAAGTTGGTGAAGATTTAAATGGTCTGAGCTGAGTTTGGTCTTTATTAAAACCTAAAGGACCAATTGCAGCATGAGGCCGGAACCAGAACGAGGAGTAAACAACAACACAGGCAGGAAATCAAAGGACGCATCATTAAAACCAGAGGAGTCATTAAGAACAATGGAAGCTGTGGAGGGGACAGATATGAAAGTGTCTCGTCCTCGTTGTTCAGCCTGAAGCTGAAAGCAGACGAGTGAAGTCTGGAGGTTGATTAGTGTCTGAAAGAAGAAGTGAAACTCTCACTGCACTGAATGAGACCTGAGCTCTTAAAGAGACAGGAGGCAGAACCAAGAGTTAGAGACAGAGGCTGAAGAGAGGAGCTGCAGCGAGGGACACTCTGAGGAACGTGATTCTGAACTTTAGATGAAAACGTTTCACAGTCACAAGACAAATTAAAAATATCATCGTGAAAATGGCTCCTTTTAAAAACTAGCAACACAATCACACAAATTCTTAACGTTGCATCAGCGGAGCTCGACAAACAAGTGTGTACGTGACCAAGTGTCAGAGCAGAATGGAAACAGGACTGAACAGCTCACCAGGACCGACTGTACTGTGTGTGTCTGTGTGTGTGTGTGTGTGTGTGTGTGTGTGTGTGTGTGTGTGTGTGTGTGTGTGTGTGTGTGTGTGTGTGAGACTGAGTGGATGACAGCTCTTGATAAGAATGGAAAACAGAGCAACATTTTTCTTTGATGTGGACACACACCCACACCCACACACACACACACACACACACACCCACACACACACACACACGCAGACACACACGCAGACACACACTTCAGAAATCAGATTTGGGAGCTGTGAAGAATAAATGCATGAAGGGTTGAAAAACGAGCCCTGTCTAATCATTCAATTAGGATCCAAGACAGATGGTCTACACACACACAGACACACACACACACACACACACACACACACACACATACACACACACACACACACACAGATGCCAGAGTTTGAAGAGAGCTAGATGGACAGTGTGAGTGTGTAACAGGTCTACGTGTTGTGTGTGTGTGTGTGTGTGTGTGTGTGTGTGTGTGTGTGTGTGTGTGTGTGTGTGTGTTCCTCTCATCAGCTGCTGTATGACGACAGCCTTGCTCAGATGAACCTCTCTCACTTTATGACCTGCAGTATGTGGACACCTGAACACACGTGTGAGACTTGAACGTGTTGTTGTCGTGCTGCTCTGACAGACTCAGCTCCAGATGTTCCTCCTGCAGCTGCAGCCCTGACGTGCCTCAGAA
Organism: Pleuronectes platessa; assembly: GCF_947347685.1. NCBI lineage: Eukaryota > Metazoa > Chordata > Actinopteri > Pleuronectiformes > Pleuronectidae > Pleuronectes > Pleuronectes platessa. Next base: position 20,551,635 of record NC_070645.1, read on the forward strand.
CTGATGTTGTACAGTTTGACACACGGACTCACACCAGCTCCTCAGTGGCTCCTCAACTCTGCTCATGTTCCTGATCAAACACCAAAAGTGTGTTTTTAGGACCGAACCTCTTAAAGGAGCTCGGACATCTAACTCTAATTTGAACAAATTTGGTAAATTTTTTACCAAATGATCTGGTGAAGAAGCAAATTCTCTTCTTGTTCCGACTCCACTTCCTCTGAGACCTCGTTGAGAGGCCGCAAATATTTGTATGCAGATATTTTCCTGTGTGTTTAACTAATGTGTTAAAATAAAAATCTGGACAGAGTAAAAGAAAGTGGGAGAGAGAACGACACATAAACGTGCTTAATAAAATCTACATCATCAATTAAACAGGAAACAGGCTGTGTGGTCAGTGGAAAGTTGTTCGACTTTGAGGAAACTCTCCAAAACAATTCTCTATAGATTTTTTGGGGATAATAAACTCATGATAATATGTAAAGATAATTTATTTGAAGATTGGCTCAGAGTTGAGTTGTATCATAACAACACATCTTGTCGTGGTGCGTACACCTGATGAACTGGTGTCTGTGTTGGTTTCATACACCTGATGAACTGGTGTCTGTGTTGGTTTCGTACACCTGATGAACTGGTGTCTATGTTGGTTTCATACACCTGATGAACTGGTGTCTGTGATGGTTTCATACACCTGATGAACTGGTGTCTGTGATGGTCTCATACACCTGATGAACTGGTGTCTGTGTTGGTTTCGTACACCTGATGAACTGGTGTCTGTGATGGTTTCATACACCTGATGAACTGGTGTCTGTGATGGTTTCATACACCTGATGAACTGGTGTCTGTGTTGGTTTCGTACACCTGATGAACTGGTGTCTGTGTTGGTTTCATACACCTGATGAACTGGTGTCTGTGATGGTTTCGTACACCTGATGAACTGGTGTCTGTGTTGGTTTCATACACCTGATGAACTGGTGTCTGTGTTGGTTTCATACACCTGATGAACTGGTGTCTGTGATGGTTTCATACACCTGATGAACTGGTGTCTGTGATGGTTTCATACACCTGATGAACTGGTGTCTGTGATGGTCTCATACACCTGATGAACTGGTGTCTGTGATGGTTTCATACACCTGATGAACTGGTGTCTGTGATGGTTTCATACACCTGATGAACTGGTGTCTGTGTTGGTTTCGTACACCTGATGAACTGGTGTCTGTGTTGGTTTCATACACCTGATGAACTGGTGTCTGTGATGGTTTCATACACCTGATGAACTGGTGTCTGTGATGGTTTCGTACACCTGATGAACTGGTGTCTGTGTTGGTTTCATACACCTGATGAACTGGTGTCTGTGTTGGTTTCGTACACCTGATGAACTGGTGTCTGTGATGGTTTCGTACACCTGATGAACTGGTGTCTGTGTTGGTTTCGTACACCTGATGAACTGGTGTCTGTGATGGTTTCATACACCTGATGAACTGGTGTCTGTGTTGGTTTCGTACACCTGATGAACTGGTGTCTGTGATGGTTTCATACACCTGATGAACTGGTGTCTGTGTTGGTTTCATACACCTGAAGAACTGGTGTCTGTGTTGGTTTCATACACCTGATGAACTGGTGTCTGTGTTGGTTTCATACACCTGATGAACTGGTGTCTGTGATGGTTTCATACACCTGATGAACTGGTGTCTGTGTTGGTTTCATACACCTGATGAACTGGTGTCTGTGTTGGTTTCATACACCTGATGAACTGGTGTCTGTGTTGGTTTCATACACCTGATGAACTGGTGTCTGTGTTGGTTTCGTACACCTGATGAACTGGTGTCTGTGATGGTTTCATACACCTGATGAACTGGTGTCTGTGTTGGTTTCATACACCTGATGAACTGGTGTCTGTGTTGGTTTCGTACACCTGATGAACTGGTGTCTGTGATGGTTTCATACACCTGATGAACTGGTGTCTGTGTTGGTTTCATACACCTGATGAACTGGTGTCTGTGTTGGTTTCATACACCTGATGAACTGGTGTCTGTGTTGGTTTCATACACCTGGTGAACTGGTGTCTGTGTTGGTTTCATACACCTGATGAACTGGTGTCTGTGTTGGTTTCGTACACCTGATGAACTGGTGTCTGTGTTGGTTTCATACACCTGATGAACTGGTGTCTGTGTTGGTTTCATACACCTGATGAACTGGTGTCTGTGTTGGTTTCGTACACCTGATGAACTGGTGTCTGTGTTGGTTTCATACACCTGATGAACTGGTGTCTGTGTTGGTTTCATACACCTGATGAACTGGTGTCTGTGTTGGTTTCATACACCTGATGAACTGGTGTCTGTGTTGGTTTCATACACCTGATGAACTGGTGTCTGTGTTGGTTTCATACACCTGATGAACTGGTGTCTGTGTTGGTTTCATACACCTGATGAACTGGTGTCTGTGTTGGTTTCGTACACCTGATGAACTGGTGTCTGTGTTGGTTTCATACACCTGATGAACTGGTGTCTGTGTTGGTTTCGTACACCTGATGAACTGGTGTCTGTGTTGGTTTCGTACACCTGATGAACTGGTGTCTGTGTTGGTTTCGTACACCTGATGAACTGGTGTCTGTGATGGTTTCATACACCTGATGAACTGGTGTCTGTGTTGGTTTCATACACCTGATGAACTGGTGTCTGTGATGGTTTCGTACACCTGATGAACTGGTGTCTGTGATGGTTTCGTACACCTGATGAACTGGTGTCTGTGATGGTTTCTCTGGTGCTGGACGTGTGGAGCCGACCTGGAGGAAGCAGGTGAGTCGGTGCTTCAGGTCCGACTCGCTCCTGAACAGCTTCCCGGCTGATTGCAGGATGGCGGCGGGTCCGAGCGGCGGCGGTGGAGTGATGAGCGAGGTGGAGCTGAGCACCGAGGAGTCAGACACTCCAGGCTCTTAAATCAAACGCTCCTCATCTCATGACTCGAGGATTCACAATATACTCGATGAGTGTTTCACCCGTCAGCCGCCACCTCTTTGTTTTTATCTTTATCGCTGAAGATCAATCTGTTATTTTATCTTCTTATCATCATCAAACGTTCTTTTCCATGAAAGTATCCGAGCCAGCAGTGATCACAGTTATCTGTGTGACCATCATCAGAATGTGGATAATCAGCCTCAGTGGAATCAAAGGAGAGATCATTGTTCAGTGTTCAGACTGTGAAATGTTTTCATCCTCTGATGCTCAGCTGTCCAGCGCTGCAGCTCCTCTGTTCAGCCTCTGTCTCAAACACTCAGATGAATTATCAGGTCGGAGATCTTCATGATTGATGAAAACCTTTTGGTGTCATGTGACTTCAAGGCCTGGAGGCTCATGTGTTCCGGCGTTTCTTCTGACCGTGGTTGTGTGTCTGTGTGTTTGTGTGTCTGTGTGCAGCTGGTTTACTGGGCCAGTCAGCAGCAGGATCAGGATGAGAAGATGGCTGGCTGTGTGTTTCCAATGGGACCAGAGAGCTTTCAGCGCTTCACGCCGGACTCCCTGGCGGCCATCGAGCAGCGCATGGCCCAGGAGAAGGCCCGACGCAACAAACACTACCAGGAGGTACACACACACTCATACACACACTCACCACATCATTAGAACAAGTGGAAATAGGAATCAGAAGAAGGTGGAAGGAGGGAATAACCCGACTGAACCCGGGAGACAGATGTTCAGGTTTTCAGTGGTAGTGATGCTCTGCTCGTGTGTGTCTCTCTCTCTCTGTGTGTATGTGTGTGTGTGTGTGTGTGTGTGTTTGTGTGTGTGTGTCTGTGCGTGTCAGGACTTGGGCGACGTGCAGCTCCTCCGGCCCCGGCCCGACCTGGAGGCAGGAAAACAGCTGCCGCGCATCTTCGCTGACATCCCGTCTCATCTGGTGGGCGTTCCCCTGGAAGACATCGACCCATACTACTTCAAAGACAAGAGGGTAGGCCACCGGTGTGTGTGTGTGTGAGTGTGAGTGTGTGTGTGAGAGTGTGTGTGTGTGTGTGTTGTTGATGGGTTTTGGAGAATCCCTGAAAGATAAATCCTCTCTCTGGTAGCCCACTTTACTGAAGACCAGAGGGTGGATGAATGACTCTGTGTGTGTGTGTGTGTTTCCTGCCTGAAACAGTCAATGAGTCAATAATCTGCACCTGTCAACAAACAAACATGTTTTTTTCCTCTTCTTTCTTTATTTCTTGCAGACTTTCATAGTCCTGAACAAAGGGAAGGCCATCTTCCGTTTCACTGCCACATCCGCCCTCTACATCTTCAACCCTTTTCACCCCATCCGCAGAATCGCCATCCAGATCCTGGTCCACTCATATCCTTACACACACACACACACACACACACACACACACACACACACACACACACACACACACTTGCCACTGTACTGTATGTAATTCGCATGACGTCTTATGTTTTGCCATTGACTGCAGGGAAGTGGTCGAGGGGAGGTCAGAGGTCAGGTGTTAGCCACAGAGCAGCGTCCCTGCAGCCTGGAGTGTGTGTGTGTGTGTGTGTGTGTGTGTGTGTGTGTGTGTGTGTGTGTGTGTGTGTGTGTGTGCGACGGCAACGTGGATGCAAACATGAACAAAC
>NC_070645.1:20563735-20581235 GCF_947347685.1 Pleuronectes platessa
TTTGAAAATCCATACAGCTCACACCCCCCAACTGGTCCTACACACACACACACACACACACACACACACACACACACACACACAAACCACGTAATGTCAGTAGGTGTGTGTCCTTGAACCAAAGGCCATCCTGTGGTCAGATGGATCTTTAGTGGGACAGGGACACATAAGTCACCTCTTCACACACACACACACACACACACACACGGGCCAAGGATGAACCCCATGTTAAGTGAGTTTGTGAGAATCTTGTCATGGTGTGTATGTATATCTATGGACACACACAAACACTCGCCCCTGACACATCACCTCCCCTGTGCCTGAGCTTTATTAAAACCAGAGTGATGGTCGGTGAATAGACACACCCTTACTGACACACACACACACAGACACACACACACACACACACACAGACACACACATTAAATGTCTGATTGATGCTCTCCTCCCCTCCCACCGAGTCAACATTCCCATGGTAACAGAGTCCATTGCCCCCCCCCCCACACTCACAGGGTCCGCCCCCGTGCTCCTGATACCGCCCAGTAACGACATGTTAATGGTTGCCATCACCACATCACCAGACCAGCAGCACCACACTCCACCGACTCTTTCTTAGAATTAACAGGCAGCATTTTATTTCATCTAACATATTAAAATTGTCAATAAATCTGTCGTCCACTGGATCAGATTCTGAAACAAATCTGCTGCTTAACCGCACAAAATGTCTAAAAAATAAACACGACATATTGGTTTAGTTTTGTTCAAATAAATAAATCTGAAATGTAAAATTTTTTTAGTTATTTGTATATAAACTACTTTTTTTTATTTAAAACTAACAGAAGTTGAACGACTGAAATGTCCGAGGAAGCTTTAGAAAAGATCCTGAATGTAACACGAGGTTTAAACGTGAGACATCCTGAGATGATGGATCCAGACTCACTGCAGGAACATCCCTGGTCCTCCAGCGTCTCTCTGCTGGTCATCTTCACCTGCATCTAAACGGCCTGCTCTGGACCCCCCCCCCCCCCCCCCCCCCCCGACGCCTCCTCTGTAATTCAATCAGCCTGCCAGTCATCGGGTTGAAATATGAGCTGTAATGGAGGGCCGTTAGCAGCTCGGGATCAGTTTACTCATCCACACAGGGTCCAAAATGGCCGCTGTCGCCTGTCGCCTGTCGCCTGGCGGCTCTCAGCTCATCGTGTGATTGGCTCTCCAGAGAACGCGTTCACAACCTCGAGCCTCGTTCTGTTTGTTTGGTGGAAAGGTCACGTTACTGTCTGCGATGGAAAAAACACAAGATCCTTTCAAATGAGGTCACTGGTCCAGGATCTGTCTGAGACCGTCAATATGACCGACGAGTGACTAATAGAATAAAAGAAAATAAATTTGTCTGCATCAATATTCACGATATCACGATATTAAACTTTCACTCCGAGGCGACAGATCATGATGTTCACATTAAACTGAAAAACACGAACTTCCTCTTGATCGTCTCTGAATCGTTTCTCATTTTTCTTGCAGATCAGATAAGTTACTCTCCATGATTCTGTTACCGTGGCCCACAGCGCCCCCTAGTCTCCGAATGTCCTCACACAGTTTTGTGATTCTTCTGTCGGTGCTGTTAAGAATCAGGATTGTCGTGTAAAACCATCTCAGTATTTTCAGACTCTGTTATGTTTGTTTTCTTTTGTTGTTTGTTGACAACCACCACACTGCCCCCTACAGGCTGTTAACAGAGTTTATCAAAGTAGGAAACCTGCAGGCGCTGAGAACCTTTAGAGTCCTGAGAGCCCTGAAAACTATCTCAGTCATCCCAGGTAAGGCCTCACCACCAGGGGGCAACACGGCACAGAAAAAAAACAAAAAAACCAAATCCCTTGTCATCGTAACGTCGTGGTGAACGTCCTCTCTTGTTCGTCCCAAGTGTGCCGTGTCTTGCAGCACCAGCCCCCCCCCCCCCCCCCCACTCTCAGGTCTGAATAATCAAACGGTGAAATCAGATGTGTCAAAATGAATTCACGCCACCTCTGGTAGACATGCGGTACTGCTGTGCCTCACCTGAGGCCCAGATCTGGCAAACGGGAGCCGGACGTGGGCCAGAACGATTTAGCTATGTGGGAGAGCTGAACATATTAGTTCAAGAATCAAATCAAATTGACTTACATCTCACTAAATACAATAATGAGTCATTATTTGAAGCATTAGCTGCAGTCAGAGCTTGTGCTCTAAGGTCCAAACACCAAGGTGATCAGCTGGTAAAGGGAAGGAATCAGTTTTCATCTCAGCGGTTGGAGGTTTGTGAAAGTGACGATCGAACTCATTTATGTAAATCTGATTTCACCTTCTCAATAGTCAAACTCGGGGGTTCGAACCCCCCCCTGTCCCACCTGGTCTCTATCGTACCCATCTGTTTCTATATCTCCACCTTTCTATCCCTCTGTGTTGGCTCGTTGTTGTTCGGTGTGGTCAACCCTCTGTGTGTGTCTGTCTCTGTGCTTCTGTCTCCCGCCTTGTTGCAGATATGTGACTGAGTTTGTGGACCTGGGTAATGTGTCAGCCTTAAGGACGTTCAGGGTGCTGCGAGCGCTCAAAACCATCTCAGTCATCCCAGGTGAGGAAGCGTGGAAATCAAACGCACCCCTCCCGGCCTGCTGGAAGCACTAAATCATGGAATCTCATCCTGCATACTTCCTACTGAATACTGCACTCTCTACTACTTAACACCCGTCTCCAGACAGTACACATAGAGAGTATGCAGAAACGCACAATGACAACTGTTGTGAGAGGACATCAGAGGCTCAGCAAACAGCAGCTTTACACGAACAATGAATCGTTCACACGTTCATGTTGTGATCTTACAAACTGAAGCTAATTATATATGATTGACTTACCATCTCTGCATAGCTAGCGTTAGTGCTAACCGCTAACAAATCCAGTGTTGAACTCTAGCGGCCAGTTTCATCCGTGTTTACGAAAACGAGTCACGATCTTCTCTTTGGCTTAAGACAAAGAGACAAAGGTTCACGATTACACTTAAGGGTGAAGGAACTACACGTCCCATAAGCCATTGCAAATCAGGTCAGCTACAAACGGATTTTCCCCAAAAGTCACTGCAACAAAGTTAAAGTCCAAGAAGAAGTAATTTGAACAGATTATTCACAGAGGTTTATGGGATATGTAGTCCCTTCATAAACAATGATGTACACAGTCTTCTACCTTTGAGTTATTCGGAACGAGAAGTCTTATGTTCACGATTCATCTCGTAGCCGGTCGACCTGGTTCAAGGATGAAAACTCTACTTATGTGGATTTTCTCAAATCTCAGTGCAGAGAATGAATATGAAATTTCCTTTCTGAACCAGAACCGTACTCACTCGTTCAACATTCCTCAAGTTCATTTTACAAATTTGTGTCTTTGAATTAGATTTTTTTATCAAAGAGTGAAACAAACTCTAAAATATTTTTTTGGGGAAATATCTCTTGAAATCTGATGCTGGCTAGCCTCTGTATGTCCCCACTCTGCACGTTAGCATGCAGCGCTAACAGCGTTATTAACATGTCCTAAACGTGTGTGGTCAACACAGTCAGGCTGCGGTGGTGGCCGAGTTATAACAACGTTTATTACATGTTATAATTATAACATAGTCAGTAGCAACATCTCAGAAGCATGTGACACATTCAACACACCGGTCCTTCATTAGTTTCAGACGCCTCCAAGTGAGCAGAACAAAGTTGATTCGACTCGAGACCAAATGGAAACTGAACGTGTCTGTTTCTAATGAATTAACTAGAAAACGCTTCCATCAAAGGATAAAAAGGTTCAAAGGAAACGTGTTGCGTCTTTGATTGAGGAGATTCGATGACCATCCACTTGTCTGCACCCGTTGGCTTCTGAGTGTTTTGTTCCTGCTGTTTCTACCGTTTGTTTGTTTGTTGTGTTGTTTTATGAATGTTGGGACGAGGTTGTTGTTGTTGTCTGTTTCGTTTCCATGGTTACAAACTCAAACCTGCTGTAAAGTGAAAAAAATACATTTTCTGAGATCAGCAAAGGAGAAGAAATGATTCAGTTTTTATGAATTGCTTAATGACTTTCTCTCTGTTCTCTGTAGTTAAACTCTTTAACCGTATTAGCTCAAAGAAAAAACTATAACTGTATTATCTTTAGCATAAATTTGACAATTATTTCCAGTTTAGGTCTTTTTGAACTTAAACACTAGTCTGGTCTATAGAATGTAAAAAAAAGATGGACGACACCTCGCTGTCCTCCCACTATCCAGAAATGAAGCCAAAAGATCCCGGCTAGGAAGGCAGCCATCTTGAAATGATGATTGACGCCCATTTTTATATCATCAAATAAAGAATTAAAACCAAACTGATCAGAAACTTGAATCAGTGAGATGAGAACGACCTGAGGTGACAGAACATCTTTACAAACACTCATTTTTTTAGTTTGTTCCATGTCCCATCTGCTAACATGGAGGAGGCATCGTTTATGAAATATACTGCAGCCTGCCAACAGGGGGCGTTGGAGACACGTTGGCTTCAGTTTTGGGGATCTTTAATGTCGTCCATCTTTATTTACAGTGTGTGACCTATTAATTAAAGCTTTTTGAATTCAGTTTTAAAACAGAATCTTAATAAATGAAGAGCGGTTAATTATTAGATTGATGATCTCAGTCAGCTCTGTCTGTGATTGGTCTAAATGAGGCTTAAGAAGTAACCGATCCTGTCTGCATGCTTGCGTCCTCGGCGGTCCCTCAGGCCTGAAGACCATCGTGGGCGCTCTGATCCAGTCCGTGAAGAAGCTGGCCGACGTGATGATCCTCACCGTCTTCTGCCTGAGTGTCTTCGCCCTCATCGGCCTCCAGCTCTTCATGGGGAACCTGCGGCAGAAGTGCGTCCGCAGCACGGCGCACTGCGTCAACGCCAGCCTGCCGGCCAACACGTCCTTCTACTGCAACAACAAGACCTGGGAGTCCATGAAGGTCTTCATCAACGACGAGGGTGAGGATCACACTCTGAGGCTTAGTTTGATGTTTTTCAGGTGTTGACTGAAGTCATTTGTTGGATCTCAGCTGCTCAGCCTGGATCTTTGAGTTAGAGCCTCGTTCAGATCTTTTGTCTGATGTTCAGGAGGATGAAGCAAAAACTGCTGGACGGGTTTCCATGAAACCTGGTGGAAGGATGTGGATGGGTCAGTTTTCATTAGTGTTTATGACCTCACATGACCTCCGTGTGTGTGTGTGTCTGTGTGGGTGTGTGTCATGTGCAGTGATGGCTGGTGTTTCCTAAATGGACTGGACAATGTCATGTTGGCACTGTGGTTACAATTGACGTCAATAAAGACACACAAACACACACAGACACACGCACAGAGGTCATGTGAGGTCACTTGGTATATACACTATTTGACATGTCAGGCATGTTGACCAGGCAACATAATATACGTTGTGTGGACATGTAACATGCAGCAGCACACACACACACACACACACACAGACACACACACGCAGGTCGAGGTCAGGGTTAAGGAAACACTTAACGCTGCTGTCGGATGAAACCTGAGCCGCTCTTCATCTGTTTCTTCACATGTTACCAAATAATGTAGAAATACAGAAGTGACGTTTGTCATTTGTTGTCATTTTTTATTTATTTATTATACTTCACATTATTCATCCTCCACGTTGAGCTGCAGAATGTGGCTGCTTCTTCGATCCGCTCGTTTTTCTGTTTTCACCCATTAATAAATTGCTTTTCAGCGGGCGACGCCCTTTGACCTTTAACCTTTAACCGTACAAGACCAAAGAATCTTTTTCATTTTCATTCTTTTATTGAGTGTTTTTCAGTTTATTCAAAGCAAACCTTTTACTATTGAATATGTAAGTTGTGTCTGGATGTAGAGTCTCAGTCGAGCAGCCAGAGAAGAGACTCGTTATCCACAGATGTGTAATTATTAAAAGTAAAGGTTAGAGTTAGGGTTAGGGTTAAGGTTAGGGTTAGGTTTAGGGTTAGGGTTAGGGTTTGAGAGGTGACCTGAGACAGCATGGAGCCTCCACACCCGGCTGCTGTCACTTGACTTCTGCTAAAGAGCAAGTCTCCCAAAATAACACCAACGTTGATCTTACATTAATGGAGTTTGTTGTCCTTTGCTAATGTACCTTCTATTTATTCATTTCCAGTTTGCTTTGCCTTCCATCACATCCAGCAAATGTCCCCTGCAGGCTCCCGTATCGACCCTCTAAAAGCTGCTGTGAAACCTGAGAGCTCAGCTGCGGCGTTAAAGCCTGATCTGAAAACAGCCTTCAGTGGGATCAATGGTGGATGTACTCCATGCTAAACATTTCCCATCATGCCTTGTTTGTTCTGTCTGCGCGGAGCCGCCCCCGGTGCTTCATGTTAGAGGGCATGAAAACAAACATGGTGCCCGATCCAGTTCCCTCCAGGCGAGCAGGTCTGAGGCGACAGCAGGAAACAGATCCAGTTCTCAAACGAGTCGAATCCCACCTGCTCCGTCACTGTCACAGATCGAAAGCTCAGCCGATAATTAAAAGTCAAATTAGGACTTTATAAAGGAATTCTCCTAATTGTTTCTTATCTGATCTGTTTTGACTTTAAATGTCTTATTTCGGTGGTTGACTCGTGTCGCTCTCTGTCGTTCACCTGCAGATTCTCTTCATGTACATTAATCTCATATGAAAGTGTGCGGGGGGGGGGGGGGGGGGTATTTAGGCTCATCAGCGTGTAGCTCTTCAGATTGGAAAGGAAATTAAATTGAGATCCCTCTTTCTCTCTTGATATCACACAGAGACAATTTCCCAACTCTCTGCTGCTCAGTGAAATCATCTCAGACGGGGGGGAAAATAAACCTTTATTAAATATCAGCTAATATGCGTTAGCTTGGGACTTGGTGATGGACCTCAGCTAATGACTGGAGGTGGACGGTTCCTCTGCTTTGTCTGAGGAGAAGATGCCTCAGCGACGGATCTGCCTGAAGGCTGCTCGGCTCCTCTGAGCTGGTGAAGCACTCCAGACCTCAGAAGGTTGTTCTGGCGAGCGGTGGCTGCTGTCTCCCAGATGCACTCGATAACAAATGAATAGCTGCGCTCCTGAAAAGCTTAAGTGCCTTTGGTGCGGCGGCGGCGTCCGAGCCAAACCGACGCTCCACAGAACCGGGGGTGGAGGAAAGTTTCATATGTGCAGCCCCCAAAAAGAGGAGAAGGAGAATATGACTTCTGTTTTCCTAAAGGACTTTGAAACGATGACATGCAAAGTTTGTGTCTGACCAGCTGAGGTTCCCTCGTGTTTCTAAAGAGCAGGAGTCCAGTTTTAATCTTTCTTATTTGAGAGCAATGTAATTGGTCATAATGGCTGAAGATAAATGCATCAAGTCCGAATCATGTGTTGAATAAAAGATGAGCGTCCTGAGTCGTGGTTCCCGTAAGGCAAATGGATGAAATGTCAGGCCAGCGTTTAAGGTCACTGCTGCTCTGTGAGGAGGCGTCTGATTCACGAGTCGCTCGGGTTCCTCGTCTCGGTTTGTGGAGGAAACGTGAATTCTGCTGACCATGTTTTCAGTTTTAGGCAGATTTGAGTTTCCAGTGAGTTACATGACTCTGGTGCTGATCACGACTCTTTTCTATTCCTCTGCATCAGCGAATCCAGACAAACAGGATATTTCAAGCTCACCTCCAGGGAACGGTTTCAGTTTTGGTCCAAACGTTCAGGTGGATTCACAGATGACCTGATTCAATTGTGGAGGTCAAAGGTCACAGTGAGATGATACAGATGATCACCAATACTGATATTTACCACGGTGATGGATATTGATGTCATTGATTAGTTTCTTTACCAAATTCATACTAAAAGTTAAAGGTCAGGGGTGTAGAGGAGAGGACCAATCAGGAAGCAGAGGTGGGAACACCTGTGTGGGCGGAGTCTGTGGGAAACTCAGAAACTAAAGTGAACTTTTCTCTTCTTTGTTTTCTAGACAACTTCTACAAAGTGGAAGGAGCCAAGGATGCCTTAATCTGTGGGAACAGCAGTGACGCAGGGTGAGTGCACGTTTGCTGTGATACACATGTATGTTCGTACACGTGTGAGCTGCTGGAGCCTCCCCCTGGTGGACGTCATGTGAAGCTCCACGAGTCTCCTGCTGAGTTGTGTAGTCGGCGTTCAGGCCTCAGTGTGTTGGACGCTGCAAACTTGTGTTGTATTTATGTGTTTAAAGTGTTTAAAGTACACACTGACTCCTCTCTGAGATATTTACATTTAGAGTTGATGATGAAATGATCTTCATTGTTTTATAAGTGATAACGTCACCAGCTCTCTGATCCTCGGCAGGTTTCCCAGTTTGATTATTCCGACTCCATGTGGACACACCAGTATTCAAGGGTTGTGTGATACATGTTGTTTCTGCTGAGTCGTGACCTCACGCTGTGAGAAGGATGACATGACTGTTGACGAGCTGATGACACTCTGGAACCTTGAAATGGACATTTGTCCATTTGATTGACATTTTATAAAGACTAAACAATTAAGTGTCCATAAGGAAATCTATAGTATTGATTGGCTGCAGAGGAGATGCTGTGAGTGTCTTATCTCTGCTGTGTGTTGTCGTCCGAGGCCGAATTCAGATTCACACACTGACAGGTCACTGTGGGACTCTAAAGGAGGATTCTGTGTTTTTGTGTAACTTTGCTGTTTTAAAGCAGAACCCTGTTTCCAGCTGTTTGTGTTGTCAGTGTGAACAACAGAGATATCAGGTTGAATCCAGCTCAGCTCTCTAACCTCATGCATGTCAAGCAAACACACGAGAAGTTGAGATATTATGGCAATATTGATCCTGTATTGTATTGGTTGTGTTGTTGTGTTTACGGTGGTGTGTATTTGTTTTTTAACACGGCTGCATGTGAGAAACCAATCGTTTAAAACCTTCAATATCTCTTCACGATGTTGGAAGCTCAGAAAGTTTCATTCGGGACCTTTGGAAAGTGGTCATTCCGATAATGCTCTGTTTTTACGTTTGTGTTTGTGATAACTGGGGATACATTTAATGTAGGTTTCTCATCTTTGACCTCATTGTTCAAAATGAGCTTTCACTCTGCATGTGAACCAAACTGTTGGATCCAGACCTCCTCTTCTGGTCTGTGCTCATGGGAACCTTCTACACCTGATATTTAGGTTCAGACTAAACTGAGAAGTCAAGGTGTGAAAGTGTCACAAGTGTCCAGTTAAAGTCGTAGCAAAGATGTTGATTGGAGGGGGAAAGTATCCTGATCACTTCAGTTATCTCTTATCTCTAGTATTGACGTTTCAAAGACAAACAACTTAAACCTTTTCTGTAAATTTTAAAATGGCCTGTGACGTTCGTCTGTTGTTTCTTATTTAGTTGAAAGTTTTCAGTTGCGTTCGAGCCTCAAAGCTGCTCGTGTCTCGTCATCGGTTTGGAGTCTTGCTGCCGGTGCCGTGTTCTGCAGTGTGGTGAGACATGTCAGAGAGGACGTCCACGCTGAGAGCGGGACGCTGATGGACGCTGATGGACGCTGACGGACAGGATGACAGGATCCTGTGTGTGCGAAAAAGACTCTGTCAGCCAAATCAAAGTGGTGCTGCCTTCGGGAAAACAAGTGAGCCTGAAGCTAGCGCTGGTGAAACGCATCTAAAGATTCAAATGCAGCGGGTGAACTGACACGGGACAGAAAGAAGAAGAAGAACGAGAGAGAAGGAGCTTCAGGAGAGGTGAAGCAGAACCGAGAAGATACAGAGAGAAACAAGTTTACAGAGGAAGATGATGGACAGAGGAGTAATCGAGGAGACAGGAGGAGGAGAAGGAGGGAGCGGAAAAAGAGAAACAGAAGGAGAGGACGATGGAACAGTGGCAAAGGAGAGCGAAGAGAAATAACTGAGAGGAAAGAAGAAAAAGGGGGATGAAAGAGAGAAAACCTAAAGTAGAGGGAATGAGGAGAGAGACAGATGGGTTCAGGAAAACACAGGATGGTTCGAGAAGAAGAGAAAACCAGATGAAATAAAGGAAAAGAAGAGATGAAGAGAAGGACAACAACAAAAAGTGACACTGAAGGAAACGGTGAATAAAGAGACTGAAGAATATAATAAGGGAAAGAATGGATGAGAAAGAAAGGATTAGGTAAATCAGAGGGAGGAGTTAAAAGAGGGGATGAATCCAAACATGATGAGTGGAGGGTTAACTGAGGGAAGGAAAATGGAGGAGAGGAATTTAGATTCTGTTTTTAGGGAGGAGAGGAGTTCTCCAGTCAGGTGTCATGACATCACTGCAGAGGAAGAGGGCGCAATAACATGAGGTCAAAGGTCAAAGGGATGAACATGTTTCTACGATGGAAGCCGAGGGTCGTTGGCTCCTCATTGGTCATGTGAGGACTCAAACTTTGACAACAGAGCACAAACTCATTGTTCCTGAACTTTAATCCCGTTCAGCCTCTGATTATCAGCCATAATATTGTACCCCTCCGAGGTGGACTCACTGTGAGGCGATGTTCTGTTCTCCTGTCGAAGTCCGAATTATCGTAACTGGGTTTTAGAACCCACACTAAAGCAAGTTTCCTGTCTCGGACGTGGATCACGCTGGTCTATGATCTGCGGTTGTGAAGTTAAATCAGCAGTGACTCAGCATCTGGTGGAATCTGAGGTTTTAGCCCAGAGAGACGCTGCTGGAGGACGAGCGAGAGAGAGAGAGCGAGAGAGAGAGAGAGAGAGGCCGATGAGCGAGCGAGCAGTGATGACAGTGATGTTGATCAAGGGTTGTTTGCTTTCTGCGCTGAAGCTGCTCGGCTTCACGCATGATGCTGATTCGCCCGGCCCGAGGGCAAAGGTCAGTGAGCTAACCCACTCTGACACACACACTGACACACTGTGACTCGTGCAACCAGCCTCACACACACAGACACACACACACACACACACACACACCACAGTGTGATTTCAAGGTTAGCATCATCTCACTTCTTCAAATCAGAAAACTGGTCTTATTAGTTTTGCTTTGTAGCGTCCCATGACAGGTTCTTTAGAAAATACTGTTTATCTTCTCTTAGTGGAGTTAATTCAATGTAACTGTGAACGAGTCAAACCTCAGGTCTCTTTTTGGAGTTGATCAGAAAACCTGTGAACATCTGGCTTTGATCTGCGATGGTTTTGATTGTGAGTGGATGTTTCACAGGAGACGTATTCTGTCATCTTCAGTTTCATAATTATAATTAATGTTCTGACTCTAAACCGGTTACGTGCTCTAATGCTCAGAAAACACATCGCTCTCCTCAGATTGTGTGTTGCTGCTGCTCCTCTCTTCAGCCTCTGTCTCAAACTCTTGGTTTTAGCTCCTGCCTCTTTAAGATACCCCCCCCCCCCCCCCCCGATGAACCCCTTACCGAGTAGGTAAAGTCGGCCTCTGTTTTCACATCATCTGATTGGTTAGTTGTGTGTCTGACCTGCCGCTGGGCGTGGATTATGTAAACATGGGCTGGATCACATCTCACACGTTATCTTGGTTTGGACCAGAAAGGTAGAAGGTACCACCTCAAACAGACTGAGATCTCTCTGGACCTGGTTTCCTCATCTCCTCTGAAGTCTGAAGTCGAGTGAATCTGCTGCGTCATGATTCATGAAGGCTGTTTCCATATATTGTATTTGTTTCCTCGTGGTCACATGGAGATTAATGGTCTGCAGATAAATCTCCGACTGTTCAGACCTGGAATCAAGCTGACACAGTGAACGATGGAAGCTCACTGATTGGATGGAGGTCAGTCGCCGGTCAGTGAGCGGAGCCAATCACGACCGGCTTCAGCTGAAATACTGTTAATTATCCTGAAACTGCCTGGAGAGAGAAAATGATGAAAATACAGTCAAATCAAATTTAACTAACGATGTCATACAGCGAGACGAGAAGATGTGACCTATAAAATATGTGAGTGAGCTCGACCATGTGACCTGTCATCACCCGACAGGATTCTACATGCCAAGCACACGCCAAGCACACGCCAGGCACACGCCAGCACACAGCAGCGATACAGAATGACAGCCGGCCCGACGGGCTGCCTCGTTAGAGGAGCTAATCAGCGGCCGTCATCAATTAGGAGCTCATGTTACAGGAACTCGTTGGCGTACAGCATGTGACCTGTGAGGTGACGTGGTGAGGAAGTGGTTGTGAAACGAGAGCAAGCGATGCAGGGTGTTTAGAAGCCAGAGGACCCCGGAGCCCCCAGAGCCCCCAGAGGCCCCCGGGGGTCTCAGGGGGCCGGGGGGGGGTTTCTCCTGTTCCTGCTGGATGGCTTCCAACATCCAGTTCAGCTCTTTTATCCTGAATCTGCTTCAATGTGATTATAAAGGTTTTTAAATCAGTAAATCATCTTTTTCCTCCTGCATTTTAGTCTCTGGCATTAACGAGTGTGTTTCACTCACAGAATCATTTCTGCCAAAATTTGCCTGAAAAATAAACCGAACACAAAAAGCATGTTTTTGAAGACTTGTCCAAAATCCTCAAACACTTTTCTGTCCTCCACAAAAATCCCCTGTTGTATTCAGTGGAGTAGAATGTTATCATTTCACAAGGTGCTTGTGTCTCTGAACACTGAAGGAGGAACACCTCACAGCTCACTGACACAAACGCTGTCACAATGAGTCTTTGGGGATTTTAAGGAAAGTATTAAACACATGGTTCGTTTTTTTCTTCACGTTTTCTAACTTAAACTTGGTGGAAAAAAGAGTGAAATAGTCAAACCCAAACATTTTATATATTATAGTTTCCAATCATTATTTATTTTGTCCTTCCACTGAGTTTCTGAGATATTCGGGAAGCAGCAGGCAAAGCAAACAGAACGTCCTTCATCTCCTCCTGGTGTCCAGAGTCCCCCCGGCCAAATGGGACTCATGACGCCCAGAGTGTCCACGAGCGTCCTGGCTCATTCGAACCGTCTCCTCTCCTTCCTTCTGAGACGGAGCTGAAGCTGGAGAGGAAACTCTGCTCACCTGCGTCAGTAGAGTCGTTCTGCTGGTCGACCTCCAGAAGCTCAGGAGAGACTCAGAACATGGACTCAGTGCAGAGCTGCACCTGAAGACACCTTCACACACTTTCAGATAGTATCTGGTGATTTTACAATGCAATCTCAATGAGGCTTGGTTTGCTGCGAGGTTAAAGACATGTGGTCCAGGTATCATTTCTCAGAAGTTGTTTTTGAAGCCCTGTGATAAGAAGCTGCTGCTGAATCCCTCGATCGCCTGCAGCGGCTAATTTCCCGACGTAACTGGAAAACAACTGGAGCCTTTATTTGTCCGGTAATGTGACAAGAAAATACGAGAGCGAATTGAAAAGGTGGAGGTGCAGCTTTAATCATCATTGACCCAGCTTCCTCTCAGGAAGACGCCGCTGTCATCAGAGCAGTTAGCGAGAAATATGGCCTGACCCGACTCTGAGGAAAGAGCTGCTGCGGGGGTGGGTTCCTGGAACACACTGCATCATACAGCTGATATTCATCATCCCATTAGCCTAGCATTCAGTGCTGGTGGTAGGCATGTCGATGCATGACCAACTCTATGTGTGTGTGTGTGTGTGTGTGTGTGTGTGTCTGTGTGTGTGTTCCATTAAATTAGTCCAGCGTCCAACGATCCTTTTCCAACTCTGTGCGTTTGTGAGCTTAGTCTCTGCTGCTGGAAGTCGCCATGTTGACGCATCTGCAACTGTGCCTGTGTCAAAGTGTGTGTGTGCGTGTGTTTGTGTGTGTGTTTGTGCACGTGTGTCATAAAGCTCTCAGCAACCCCCCCCCCCCAATCTTTATGAATGGTTATAACATTATGTTAAAAGCTGCACTGATCAATAACTCGACTACAATATTGAAAACATTTTTCAAAATGGGGGTTGATTTTGACTGAGTGCACATTTGTGTGTGTGTGTGTGTGAGAG
The DNA here is from genome assembly GCF_947347685.1 of Pleuronectes platessa. NCBI lineage: Eukaryota > Metazoa > Chordata > Actinopteri > Pleuronectiformes > Pleuronectidae > Pleuronectes > Pleuronectes platessa. The sequence goes on from NC_070645.1 coordinate 20,577,662, forward strand.
AGAGTGTGTGTGTGTTCTTGTGTGTGTGGGAGAGTGTGTGTGTGTTCTTGTGTGTGTGGGAGAGTGTGTGTGTGAGAGAGAGTGTGTGTGTGTTCTTGTGTGTGTGTTTAGTTTGAGTTACGAGCTCTCTGGGAGGCTGAATGTGACATCTGTCTAATGTTCAGCCAAAGACACAAAAGAGGCTTCCACCACCTAAACGCTGGTCCACAGGGAGATAACTGTGTGTGTGTGTGTGTGTGTGTGTGTGTGTGTGTGTGTGTGTGTGTGCGTGTGTGCGTGTGTGTGTGTGTTGAGAACTGGCAGGTCTAAAGCGTTTATGGTCTTTTTGTTTTTTTCTCAGTACTAAAGCACTAAAGGAAAATTAACTTTAGTGATTTCCCATTTTATTTCTGCGCAGTGGAGCAGTTTGATTTGTGTTAGATATAAAGTAGATATATTATTATATATACCATCAGTGCTACTCCAAGTACTCCTACGAAACTGATTTTACCACTATTACCAGTGTGTGTACTTCAGGTACGTTCACTTTAGATAAAATGAATTTGGCTCCTTGACGTTGAGCTCAGAACGTTTGGAGAAGGTTCAACTCCACGGACTCTTAAAGACACAGGATCATTAGACTTGACTCTCTGACTCATGGCCGGTACAACACGGAGTATCATGACTCCTCCCAGCCTCCAGGGGGAACCCTTCACACCCCCACCCCGTCACTGAGTGAACTTTGTGGGAGTGAATGGTGGCGATGGGGAAAAGAAATTTAAAGAAACTAGTCGGACTATAAACAGTGATATCTGCTGTCCTCCCCCGAAAAGCCCTAAGATGATCTGCAGCTGCCCCCAGAGGACATTTGATGGTGAGACAAGACGCCACAGATTCACGAACCTCAGGGTCCGACATCCAGAGACACACAACCCTTCACACTCACACCTTCAGTCTCAGAACATGAAACTCCACAGTCCACGACCACGGACGAGCAGAGATCTGGAACCTTCGTGCTGTGAGACGACAGCAGGAACCACGGCATCACCGCGCCGCCCATAATGCAAGTAAATGGGAAACAGAAATAAAACCGTCTCATCGCTCTGAGGGAGAACCGAGGAGAGAAAGCAGGTCAGGAGAGACAGAGAGTTTAAAACAAACAAATCTAAGATTTATTCCTGGAACGATAGAAGAAGAAGAAGAAGAAGAAGAAGAAGAAGAAGAAGAAGAAGAAGAAGAGCAGAGACAGTTCACCGTTGTCTGAGAGTTATCGATCGACGGTGAAGCTGATGGACAGATCCAGAGCTCGTCTCCATCCCACGTCTTCAGTCCTCGTGGACTCCTCGTCCCACCGAGACGCCGTCGCCCCCCCGGCTCTATTTCTGTAGCGTTACCTTATCCACCCTGCTTTAAATCATGTTGGTGAAACGAACATGACTTAGCACTCTGCACTGTTCCCCGGCAAGTGTCTGAATCAAAGCCAACACAACTTCTCCTTCCCACAGCAGCAAAGTAATGAGCCACTCGAGAAGTCATTTCACAGGGATTTAACAGCAGCTCCGAGCCGGTGTCAGAATCTCTTCTCTCTCAACAGGTCGACAGCGTTCACATGGCCGCACGTTAAAACTACGCTGCAGCTCTAAAGGCTCGTTTACGCTCAACGTTAGACACAGAACCAGACGGAGCCTTTTGTATTCAGTTGGTACGTATTCATGCACGTCTGCTGAACGCTTGCAAATACAGACAAAACGAAGCAGTACCACCGGGAATCATGAGGGGGCAGTGTAATGGTTCCAGTGAGACGACCATAAGACACGAGGAAGAAATGAAAACGACGGCAGCGAGTTTAAAAACCTCTGGAAAGAGAACGTTGGTTTAAATATAACGAAGTAACAAATGTACTTGACGAGTTACATGATACAAAATCGTTAGCTGTTCGGTTTGGTACAAAGATTTAAAATCACATTCTGACCTTTTGGCCTCGATGCCGAATAAAACAAATGGCAGAAGCATAATGAATCCTGGGATATGTTGGGCCCGGATGGATCCAACCGGTGAAGCCTCCGATGCTCGAGGATGGAAAGATGCATTTGTCGGATTCTTCAAATTGGAACATATTAGTTAACGCAGATCAGAACTCACACACGAGGACAGTTTCCGCTCGTGCGCTGGTCTGTGCACGTGCATGGTTTCTAAGGGCATCGGTTTAGAAACGAGTTAAACTCATTTCCAGTGCAGCATCGACCTGTTGGCTCTGAGTTTGCCCGGCAGTCTTTTCAGTCAGAGCCCGGAGGCCAAAGATCAACACTGTGCATACTCCACATTCACGTGATTCTCCAATCCACATGAGCTGCCTGACCGAGCTAATAATAGAAAACTGCTCTTGGACCAGTGTCAGCGAAATGTCCCGTCGACCAAGCGGTACAGAAAATCACTGCTGAGTCCCAGAGGACAACAGAAAGCTCCGGCGTCCAGAGCGCCAACACATCTGCGGCAGCGTGAGACCGTGGGCTGGAGGCCAACCGCCAATAAACCGAATAAATACTGAAACTAAAATAATCTCAAATGAAACCTTGACATGTGCATTTCAGCTGAGACCAGCATTCAGAGAACAGGACCTTCAAACTGCTCTCAGCACTAAAGCTTCACGTGGAACCCTCTGAAGGAGCATTGAGACTCTCCACAGGAAACAACTCGCCTGGAGCCGCCGTCTGATGCACCGGCTACAAAAGGTTTCTCTGCAGATAAAAGATCCAGGGCCTGTCCAGGAAAGGTTAAGTGGCCTTTATTCCCTTTTGGCTTTTCAGTAGGAGAACTGTGCCTGACACATTATTCCTCCAGACTAAAGAAACTCTCGGCGGCAGCATTTGGTCTCTGGGACACAAAAGGAGACATAAATAGAAGGATGGCATTTTCTATGATATGTAGTCGACCACGAGCACTGAAAGAATAATGCTCCAGTAAATGTTCTTCTGAAGTGAAACAAAGAGCTGATGAATCGTAACGTAAAGTTCTTCATGTACAATCGTCAAATGTCATTTGGAATCGTTGAGGACGCTAATTGGCGGAGTGTATCCGAGGCTCTTAACTTAACCTTAACCATCACAACTAAAAGCCTAACCCTGACCTAACCCTGACCTAACCCTGAACTAACCCTGAACTAACCCTGAACTAACCCTGACCTAACCCTGACCTAACCCTGACCTAACCCTGACCTAACCCTGAACTAACCCTGAACTAAACCTGACCTTACCCTGAACTAACCCTTACCTATTCCTGACCTAACCCTGAACTAACCCTGACCTAACCCTGACCTAACCCTGACCTAACCCTGAACTAACCCTGACCTATTCCTGACCTAACCCTGAACTAACCCTGAACTAAACCTGACCTTACCCTGAACTAACCCTTACCTATTCCTGACCTAACCCTGAACTAACCCTGACCTAACCCTGACCTAACCCTGAACTAACCCTGACCTATTCCTGACCTAACCCTGAACTAACCCTGAACTAAACCTGACCTAACCCTGACCTAACCCTGAACTAAACCTGACCTAACCCTGAACTAACCCTGACCTATTCCTGACCTTACC
>NC_070645.1:20586235-20596235 GCF_947347685.1 Pleuronectes platessa
AAATGAACATCAGCTGTTTTGAAGAAGACGTGAAACTAGAGACTGAGACACAAACTCCTGAGGGACATGTTTAGGGATGTTAAAAAGTGAGAAGGTGAGTCGTTTTCTATAGACTTCTATAGAAACTAGCAGTGGAGGCGCCCCCTGCTGGTCAGTACACAGAAGACAGCTTCACTTTCTGGACCTTAAGTCGAGACAGTTTCATAAATGGTCAGGTGACTGAAGAGCAGAATGTGTTTATTAAAAGAATCTGGTTCATGTTTAAGAAGAAGTAGAATAAAGTGATAAATATGAAATATCATGATTTTGGAAGGTCACACATGATTAGTTCAAGGACCGTTGGAAATCGAGTTCCTTTCTGGTTTTATAAAGACATGTCACATGTATTTATTTCTTCCACCAGGTTTCCGCCCAAAAGGTTCAAGACTCGGACTCGCTGATGTCACCTGACCTGTCGCCCTTTGGGCCGCCACTGGACGGCCTGGAGGAGCGGAGGCGGAGCCAAGCGTTGGTGGGAGTGGCCGACGTGGAGTCCAACCTATCAGAGGAGAAGCTGCTGCAGGTGGACATGACGGACGGGGGCAAGGTGAGCGAGGAGGAGTCTGGACTTCTTGTCATTTCATGTTGCAGTGGGTTTCACCTCCCCTCTCCTCCTCCAGCCGCTCCACCCCCTCCTCGCTCGCTCCTTCTCCTCGAGGACCCGGCGGAGCAGTCAGGTCTCCTCCATCTTCAACTTCCGTCTGAGGAGCCGGGGGTCGGACGGAGAGATGGCTGACGACGAGTACAGTGTCCCGGGGGACGTGGTGGAGGGGGCGGGCAGCCGGACCTACAGCGGGGGCACCTTCAGCGGCATCCTGCCCCACCCCTGGCCCAAACGGAGACCGAGCACCTACAGCACCAACAGCAGGAGCTCCCAGGTGAGATGACCCCACCTCATCCACTCATCCTCTGTGTCAGGTCCCACTCCGGAGACTGGCTTCATGTCTGTGTGTGTGTGTGTGTGTGTGTGTGTGTGTGTGTGTGTGTGTGTGTGTGTGTGTGTGTGTGTGTTTCCAGGTGTTTTATCCAACTCTAAACATTAACGGGAAGCTGTTTGTTGCAATGGACCAAAACGGGGTTTCCCCACCGCCCCTGCAAGGGCAGCTGCCGGCCTGCACCATGGAGAAGGTCAAGGAGGAGAGTGTGAGTACTGTTGTGTGTGTGTGTGTGTGTGTGTGTGTGTGTGTGTGTGTGTGTATGTGTGTGTGTCAGTGTGTGTCAGTGGAAACAATGGTGAACCCGGCAGCCACTCAACACTCAGACATGTGAATCATGAATATGTGCTTTGCATAACTCTACTCTGATATCATGGGCTAAACACACACACTCAATCACTCACACACTCACACACTCACACACACACACACAAACACATAGTGCCACTGCAATGGCATCATGGGCTAAAGCCCCACATACCAGGCACATTACTGAGGTGTCGATCCTTTACACACGCACACACAAACACACACACACAGGCACAGACACACAAACAGGCACACAGATCCAGACACACACACACACACACACACACACACACACACTTCTCCTCGCCTGTGGAGGCAGAAGGAAGACGTGGTGTCATTTCACTGTTATCGTCCTGCTCCGTCAGGACAGAAGTCACTTTGACTTTATTTATATTAAACATGAGAGGTCAACACACAAACATATAATCCTACAAAGAATAGTTTGAAGTTTTGAATTTAACATTTGCTCAGGGAGTGAATGTTTTTCAGAGGTTTTGTTTTCATTGACCAGACAGAGCGTCGGCTCATTGAAAACATTTTCTTTCATTTCTCAGATAATAATTTCTGGATTTATATTAACGTGTGATTTTGTGCAGTTTGATAGAACTGAATGTCGGGCCTTGGTGAATTATAGGACGAGTTAAACATTCTGATGGTCCAGGCTTGTGTCCTGAGGAAATGTTGGATATCTGGACGTCTCTGAAGGAAACTGTGAAGCACATCACGTATCTAAATGGTTGTGGGGTCAGATGTGATTGTGTGTTTGTGCACCACCCCCCCGCTCTCTCCAGCGGCGTGTGAGCAGATCTCAGAGCTGACTCCGTGTTGGGAGTGAAATGCAGTTTTCCTCTGACCAGCAGCTGGAGTTTGGCTCGATCACTGTAGCCTCATGTCACATTATGCTGCTCGGACTGAGACGAGGTTCTATCTCTGAGCACAGCTGCTCCGGGTGTTGAAACAATCTCACATCATGTCTGCACAGGCTGCGAGGTGAGCACAGCACCATCAGACCAGAGGGTTAGCATGAGGATCAGCTCGTCAGCAACAACAGGAACAGAAACACAGCAGATTAAATAATCCAGCAGTAGATTCTACAAATTAAAATTCTGCTCTAAACTATGTGTTAATGTAAAATGCAGCCTGAGGTTGAACGTTGTTATCTTTAGAAAAGCTCCTTTGCTTCTGATTGAACCAGTTTTGCAAAGTCCGTCCTCCTGAAGCTCAGTCTCTGGTGTCGGGGGCTCAGATCATTCGATGAACATCTGTATGATCGTGTAGAAAAGGTAAACTTCGTGGCAGCTGTACTGGATTATATTTGACTGTACAGGGGAATAAAACAAACTCACCACTTCTTCTTCTTCCTCTTATATAAGCGTGGAGGTCTGGGGGCCGGCTGTCAGCAGGTGGAGGTGACTGAGCCCCTCCAGGCTGGAGCTGCTGTGAACAGCAGAATTAAAATAAATGTAATCCCTGATGACGCCGAGCTGTCTGCTTCTCCTCTCCAGGAGCAAAGATAAACCTGACGGCACATCTGAGCGCCGCGGATTCCTGTGACACTGAACACACCGTCCACCCAAAGCCATTTCAACCAAGGCTGCAAACAACCATCACTTTTTAAAAGTGTGAATTGATTTCATCCTGAGACTTAAAAAGACAAAATAAAATATAATTTTTAAACATGAGATCTTATAAAGAAACATTTCACACAACAGTCTCCTTATGAACATTTACATTTAGATTTTTCCACATTGAGCTGAGATTGTGGAAAAAAGTCTGGAAATCTTTTCTCATGTTAAATATAAATGAATTAATAGCATAACAGAAAGTAAACAATGTTCTAGTTGTATAAGGACGTGCGTAATTTTTATATATTATATTATTTATATATATATTATAAACAAATTAAACTTCCTGTTCCTGAGACTTTTCTTCTTGCTGTTCGTGGCTGAGGAGAACCTGTGGGGGAGGGGGGGGGGGGGGGGGGGGGGGCTCAGCTCTGAGTTCATGTTTTGACATGAAGTATTATTTCTGCCTCGTGTCCATGAAGCTCACGGACCTGATGTGTGGAGACGAGTGGGGGGGGGGGAGCCCCTTCAAATCTCACCATAGCAACCCACAGCGGCTAACACAAGCTAAATTAGTTCACGACTGGCGGCTGTGTGTGTGTGTCTGTGTCTGTGTGTGTGTGTGTGTGTGTGTGTGTGTGTGTGTGATTCCTCGGTGCTTCCCTGCCTGGCACACAGACAGGATGTAGGCGTCGTGGTGGGCGGCGACCTTCAGGCCCACACGTTGCTTCTCATTGGAGGAGCAGTTACCAGGAAATGTTATGTAATCACATCGGAGTGAATCAGGTTCATCTGTGTGAACGATGAAGAGTGTGAACGATGAAGAGTCCGAACTCTCCTGAGGCCGAACTTCATCTCAGTGAATCCACGTCCAGCAGCCGGGCTCAGATCAAACTTTATTTAAAACAGGAGGCAGGTTTTTAAAGAGGCGGAGGAGCGGTGAGAGTTTCAGAAGAATCTGAATAAAGGTATAAAAAAGACAGAATAGTGATTGACAGGATACAACACACTTAGTTCAAGCTCCTAGTTCACATGGCAGCCATCCTCCATCTCTGGAGTGCTCCTCAGAGCTGGAGGATGTGCTGAGGCATGATGGGATATTTATATATATATATATAACCTGTCCCCATGGCCTCCTCCCTCCCAGGTGGATGTGACCAGAAAAACCTCGGGGGAGATATTCGTCTGGGTCGTGACCTCGTCAGGAACTAACTCCACTTGTTGATTTCCTGTTGATCATTCAGTTTAATTAAAGGCTTCAGTTTGAGACACACACACACACACACACACACACACACACACACAAACACACACACAGACACGCATCATGTTTCTTCATGAGTGAACCTTGAAGATGTGAGATGATGTCATCTATGTGTGTGTGAGTCTGGAGTTGTGTGTTGAAACTGAAGGTCCTCGTTCTGAGTTACAGACGGATGGACAGAGATTGGTAGATGTTCAGTAGACGTAGAGACAGATGGATGAAACAATCGATACTGATGGACGTGATATAAGTGATATAACTATAAGCTGTGTCCCCCGCTCTGTCCCAGGTCCCCACGTCCAGCACTGAGCTCAGCACCATGCTGCTGCCTCGGCCTTCGTCCACACAGGGCTCCGAGCGGAGGGGGGAGGGCGCTCAGCGCGGCCAGCTACCTCACAGACGCCATGGAAGGTGAGCAGCAAATGCATCACTGATGCATTGTGGGTTAAAATGACTGAACACAGATGGTAGATTTGTCTTTCATTTGGAGTTTTTAAACCTGACATCCAGTGAATATATAACAGCAAGCATCACTTTACTCAAAGTGAATTTTCAGTGATTAACATTACATTACATTTTCTGACTTTTGACCTCAGACTGTGTGTACCTGTGTGTGATTGTGAAAACCATGTATTTGTCTGAACTGTTGTGTACCCGTATCTGTACCAGTGTGTGTTGCTGCTCCAACCGACCTCAGGGGAACACTGGGTTTGTTTGTGTGAGAGTCGGAAAGAGAGAGAGTGATATCCTGGATACCCTCGTAAACATGAGATCATTGCATGGGTGTGTGTGTGTGTGTGTGTGTGTGTGTGTGTGTGTGTGTGTGTGTGTTGCTGAGTCACTGTCCCCTCGGCAGTGGCTGCTCTTATAGAACAGATCATGACACAGGAAAATACAGAAACTCTCTGCTGTGCATCCCCCCCCCCTCCCTCCTTCCCTCGGCTCCGCCTTTTATCAGCTCCACCAATGGGGTGTGATCATTTCATGGCTGCTGGTCAGCAGGTCACCAGTGAACTTGGCGGAGGGAGAAGGTCCAGCTCAGGTTTTTTGCTGATCCAAATAAAAATCTGGGTCCAGTGAATTAAAAGTGTTTTATAAGGAGTTGAGTCTGGGTGGAGTTTATATTAAAATAATAAATTTCCTGTTTATCTCAGACTCCACATGTCGTCCTAAATACCTGATCCATGCACATTTACTCTTCCTCATTATTCACCTCCTCTCCATCATTAACCGACTCCTTCTTTTCACTCTGTGCTGCAGAGCTGGAGGAGGCCCACAAGAGGTGCCACCCCTGCTGGTACACCTTCGCCCACCGCTACCTGGTGTGGGAGTGCAGCCCCTCCTGGCTGCGGCTGAAGGAGCTGGTGAACATCATGGTGATGGACCCCTTCCTGGACCTGGCCATCACCGTCTGCATCGTCCTCAACACGCTCTTCATGGCCATGGAGCACTACCCCATGACCGACGAGTTCAACGGCATGCTGAGCATCGGGAACCTGGTGAGTGGGAGGCCTGGGTGGACGCTGTGGTGTTTACATGATGGGAGAAGAGCTGATCTCAGATCTGTGGACTGGGACTTCATCTTCAGAAGACCAAACGTCCAAATGACAGTTTCTTCATGAATCCACAAGTTTCTACAAACAGAGAGCTGGTTTGGTTTGTGTTGTAGGACTTGTGTCCCAGTTTGTCAGATTTGATGACCCCAGTTTGTACGGATGTTACGTGACCCCCCCCCCCCCCCCCCAGAGGTGGAACACTCGATGTTCCTCTGCTCCTCTGTGGTTCCTCCTCTGCTGCTGCTAACAGCTGAGCCCACACATTAGTTGTAGTTGAAGAGAAAGTGTTTTAAAAAAACATCCTGAACTTCACTGGTTACTTTGTGGTTGGTGATGTAGAATCCAGATTGTCTGCACAGTACGACTTTGAAACATCACCGACTCACTCAACTAGATAGTGATTGAATTAATGAGTAGAGATATCTGAGGGTTGTGAAGATGAGGACGGTCCATATAACAGAGGCAGACTTTCAAGTGTGTGTCTGTATTGATTCTAGAGGTTTTTCCACTTTCCTGAGGTACAGTGTGTTGTTGTGATGAATCTTGCCTGCGTACGTCTTGCAGATTTTTGTGTTTGGAAACCGTGTGTGTGCGTTAAACACACTTCAGGGGAGTTGAAGAGGCTGAAGTGTGACAAAGAACAGGACAGTTTGGGGAGATGCTCCTTGGACCTTTCAAACCGCCTCAAACCGATTTGTACAATTTAAAAACCTCAGAAATCAGCAGGGGACAACAGACTTTATTTGTTTTGTTGTGTGTTTGTGGTTTCTTTTGTCTCGAGGTGAGTTTCAGTGTGAGAGCTGACAGAAACGGGTCGGATAGATCCAGACCACCGTGACTCACTGCGCTGCTTCACCCTGCAGGTGGTGAGGATCTGACAGGACCTGATAGGTTGATGCAATATGGTAATTGATTCACCTGAGGTGTGAACGACCTGCGGCTTAGATCACTGTGCTGATCACACCTGCACACACAGACACACACACACACACACACACACTCTGACACACTCACTCGTGGCTGCTCAGTGATGTCACCTCTCCTCAGCTCAGGCTCCAGGCAGCAGTGAGCGGTAGAGAATGGTAATTTAGTTTTTAAGTGGCTTCAGGTCGGCCTGCAGCAGTGGTGTTCAATCACTGGAGCTGGGTCTGAAGGTGGACCGCTGTGGGACCACTGTGGGACCAGGCTCCAGACACAGGCTTCATTAACCCTGTGACGGCTTATTGCAAATGACTCCTTACTAAAAGGAATGAGCAAACACAAACTTTAAAACATATTCCATGTGAGGTTTTGTTGCTGCTGACGTTTGCTCAGCTTGTTTCTCTGATAACGACTAAAATCTTTCATCTGCTTTGAATAAAGAGTTTAAAAAACAACCAAAACTGGTTAAAGCAGAATTAAAATGTACATTTCACTCTTCAGACAAACATCACTGACACGAGGAGCTGCTTTTCCCTCAGGTACCTCGACTGTAGTGAAATCATGGGAGTATGTCTTCCTCTGCTCATATTGTCTCAGGCAGATTTAGGTGCGGTGGTTTCATATGGTCCCTAGCGTTCACATGTCTTCACAGCTTCACACAGGACTCGAACAGTACCAGTGTTTACACAGAGCAGCCTCTGATGCTGCTGCAGCATCGACATCAAACTTCTCCAATTCAATTTAGAGCCGCTCACGTCTCAGATAAAAGCTGAGTCATGTCACCGGGATCCGATTTCAGGCTGGAGACGCCGAGTTCTTCACAGGATGAAGCCGCTAATCCTCACAGATGTTTACATAGCATTTAGCCGGGCGCTTTGACGGACAGGAGAGCCTCTGCTGTGTGTGGGTGTTTGTGTGTTTGTGTGTTTGTGTTATGTAAGGTGGTGTGTAGAGGATCATGTCGGGACAGGACTGTGCTGACAGAATCAATGTGGACTAATGCGTCCACTGTTGGCTGTTGTTTGTTGTGCTCTTCAGCTTTGGGTTTCACATATCAATATTTCCAGGTCTGTACAGATCTACAGGATACATACCGGTCAGTGGAGGCTTTTATCCCTGTGCATTAAGTGCACTCGTGAGTCTCCACTGATGGATGCTCACTGTGGTTCGGCTGAAACCGATTTCTGTGGAGACAGGTTTCTAATAAACTTATTAGGGAACTTTTGTTTGTTGGCCTCTTCTTTCAGAGAAGACGTGTTGTCTCTCCCATCTGTCCCGCCCCCGACTCCAGATGTGCTTTTGCTCTGGAGGACTTCAGGACCTCTTCTGAAGAGACATTTGTTCTGCCTCCAGTTATCCTCTGAGTGTTGTTAGTCTGAATGAAATATGAGGCTGGAGGTTCGTGCTAATGTCGTTTCTTTGTCGAGGGACAGAAGCAGAAAGGACGATCGAGGATAAACGTAGTGTGACGTAGGTGTGTGTGTGTTTGTGTGTGACTTTCGATAAAGGTGTGAGGTTGTTTGGTTATCTCCACTCACACACACAGAGGCCTCTGCTGGATCTGTTATCTAATTTGGTCAGCAGAGTCCTGTCCTTGCTCAGGGGCACTAGGGCAGTTCTAGCAAATGCCAAAACAAGATACCGCTGATGAACCGTCGACTGAAATAGGCGATTTGTTATAAGACCAAAGTGTGTGTGTGTGTGTGTGTGTCTGTGTGTGTGTGTGTGTGTGTGTATCTATTTGTTTGTGTGTGTGTGCCTGCATGTGTGTGTGTGCTGCATCTTCCTGGTGTTGACAAAAATCACGTCTCTCTCTCTTTGACACAAATGCACACACATACACACTCAAAGAGTACGTGTCATCCCCTGTCTGCTGATGTTACTGTTATTAGCGAGTGCTGATGTCGACATCCACACACAAACACACACACACACACACACACACACACACACACACACACACACACACACACACACACACACACACACACACACACACACACAGACACACGGTGAGAGTGTAAGTGAGAGGGGGGGTCTCATGATGTCAGTTAGAACAGCGTGATTGTTGAGTAGCTAATCAATGCACTACAGAGTTAATGAGCCCATATAAGAGGATCATCTTTGTGTGTGTGTGTTACTTTGTGCACCACACACAATAATAGATATGCACATTGTACTAAAGCAAACCGGCTGAGAACCATCACCACACACGTGTGTCACGTAGCCGGTGTCGCTTCGAGGATCCCCTCTGTCTGGAACAACAAGCAGGGCGCTGCTGCTAGAACACACACACACACAGACACACACAGAGACACACACACACACAGACACACACGTGATGGAAGGCAGAGCGAGGCTAACCCTGGACGAGCTGAGGTCTGCAGGGAGACGGACAGAGAAGCTTAAGAGATCAAACCCAGGAGCAAACAGCTGAGAGGAAGTTTCCTGAAATCACAGAATCACAAACAACAACAGGGTCGTCACAGTTTTATATAAAGACGTGATATTAAATAAACAGCAGCGTTAGCTTCACACTATAATCAGCTGGGGTCAGCTCACATAGTTTAGCTCAGCGAGACAGTTTAACAGTGTTTGGAAGTAAAGTGTCCGGCTCCTGAACGCAGCACGAGTGCTAACCGCTAAGCTAGTCACCAGCTAACAATGAGCTAAGCTACTAAAGCAGAGCGCTCCTTACCTTCGAAGAGGTAACAACGATATCTCAAGAACGCCTCCAGAAATTCTTCAAATGTATTAAAAATCTTCAGAGTCATTGATAAACTGATGGGATCCTGGGGGTCAAAGGTCAAAGGTCACAGTGACTTAACAGCCATGAGAGCCTCTTTACTGTTCTGATTAAAATACATACACAGTGATGCTAACAGCTAAAAGCTAACAGCTAAAAGCTACCTTTTGGCAAACTCTGCCCTTCATTTAGCTTCTGTGTGTTTACAGTATGGTGTGTGTGTGTTTGTGTGCGTGTTTGTGTTCTTACCTGACCGCCTGTGTCTTGTTAACTTCCTTGTGTGTGTGTGTGTGTGTGTCTGTGTGTGTGTGTGTGACACAGCTACTCTGAAGTTTCCTCAGAGATGACCTCCTGCTGTTTGTCACTTTTCTTTGTTTCTCATTAATTCTTTAATTCTCTCCTGTGTAGAACATTAAATTTGTAGTTTTAATGATTTCTTTTCTTTTCATTAGGATTTGAATTACACACACACTGAGTGTGAAGCTGTGTGTGTCTGTGTATCAGAGTCTTCAGGGTTGTTCCAGAGCAGGTAGAGCAGCGGGTTGCTCCGGCTCTTTCCTCTGGACGGTTCACAGAATCAGGTTTTAGCCTCTGAGCTGAGATCTGTTGTGAAGACCAACACGTCTTCAGACCAATGTTGTACCAATTGTGGGTTTTTCAACAAA
>NC_070645.1:20601235-20611235 GCF_947347685.1 Pleuronectes platessa
GCGTCCTCACTGGGAACTCACTCTGAACGTCTGATGTCCCAGTAACATGAGCACAACATCCACCAGTACAGTTTGTATCCTCACGTCTGCTGCTGCACTTTGGCCTCGTTTGAATTATTCAATCTTCTTTGCAGAACACACACGAGTTCTGTTATTTTAGAAATTGATGACCACAGTGTTTTGTTTTTTTTCTTACTGGTCTCGTTGGTTTTTAATCATTGAAAAACAATTCAGACAAAACTTAGAGATGAAGTTTAAAGGTGACTGGTTTCAGTTAAATTTTAGCACAACGATCAAACTGGGATAAGGACCTGCTGGTGTGTGTGTGTGTGAGTGTGTGTGAGTGTGTGTGTCGGTGTGTGTGTGTGTGTGTGTGTGTCTGTCGGTAATGTGAGAGCAGATTACATCAGGACAGAGACATTTGCTCGAAGTTCAACCAAATCTTCAGAAACTCTTTTGTGAATGAATCTCTCATGAAGAGTTGGTTCACACTCTCTCCTCCTGGTTCAGTCCAAATCACTTCTGTAGATATGATGTAAAACTAAAAACATAAACACAACCAAAGCTCCGTGGTCGAGGACGATGATCACGACTTCCAGCTGTGACTGAAAACTGTGAGACCACAGAGTTTCCTGCTCTTTCATTCATCTCACACCAGGTCAATGTTTCACTTACAGATGTTTACCCTCTCTCTCTCTCTCTCTCTCTCTCTCTCTCTCTCTCTCTCTCCCCAGCTGCTGAACCTCTTCCTCGCTCTGCTCCTCAGCAGCTTCAGCTCTGACAACCTGTCGGCTCCAGACGATGACGGTGAGATGAACAACCTGCACATCGCCATCCACCGGATCACCAGAGGCCTGGGCTGGTGCCGCAGACAGGTACACACCCGTCTGCCCCCCCATCTGCTGACAGCCAGTGGGCTCATATATAAACGTGTGTGTGTGTGTGTGTGTGTGTGTGTGTGTGTGTGTGTGTGACGCAGGTGGTGGATTTCTTCAACGGGAACCTGAAGCGTCGTCGTCAGAAGCGTAAAGAAGCCAAAGCCATGATGAAGCTGAAGCGGCTGAGCACCATCCACTGCGAGGCCAACGGAGGCGTCATAGGTAACGACCGTCAGTGAACGCCTCGTCTGGAGGCATTCAGGGACCGTGGGACATCAGAGGTTTGAGGGTCCGGAAATAAAACACAGTTAAAACAAATAAATATAAAAAATGAAGAGAGGAAATCGGGGCTTCTGAAAGTTGTGCTGCAGAGCGCCATCGTCCTGTAGGACTGTGTAACAACACCGTGGGTGTGTGTTGTTGTGCCACTGACACAAAAGTATGTGGACACCTCAGACATTAGTAGTGTTTCTAATTCTTATGCCAAAAACCAATCAGCATTATTATTATACATTTTTAAACATTGATATCAATGATATCAATAACACACATGATCATTTCTATAATAAATCATAAATAAATGATATGATAATAAATCATATGTTTAATTCATGAACAAAGTTAAAGATATATTTGACTGGATTCATCATAACTTTAAACTTGTATTATGTATTGTGACAATATTATTATGAATGTGGGAAGTTTCTAATGTGTTCACATGAACTGTGGACATGTGTGTCACTAAACTACGATTTATAAAACTTATTTAATCGTCTTTCTGACGAATGTTACACACAAAAGTTATGAAACATCACTTCTGTCAAATATAAAAGATCCCTCGCAAACAATTTGGTTTATTCTGCTCTTACTCACGGAAAGAGATTTGTCCGTTTCCAGCGATGTAACCGTCTCTGCTCTCATGTGTCCATGTGTCCCTGTGTCCATGTGTCCATGTGTCCATTTGTCCCTGTGTCCATGTGTCCATGTGTCCATGTGTCCATGTGTCCTTGTGTCCATTTGTCCCTGTGTCCATGTGTCCATGCGTCCATGTGTCCATGTGTCCATGTGTCCTTGTGTCCTTGTGTCCATGTGTCCTTGTGTCCATGTGTCCTTGTGTCCATGTGTCCTTTATGTTGGTTGTTAAAACACAAGTGTTCAGAAGACAAAGTGAACAAACAGGAGACTTTGTGTGTCTCACTGTCCCAGGCCGTCACGTGGAGAAGTACGTGGTGCCCGAGGACGACAGCTACATGACGAACCCCAACCTCACCATCAGTGTCCCCATCGCCCCCGGAGAGTCAGACGTGGAGTTCCCTGAGGAGGAGGAGGAGGAGGAGGAAGATGAGGAGGAAGAGGAGGAGGAGGAGGAGGAGGAGGAGGAGGAGCGGAGCGAGGGCTCAGAGGAAGACGGGGAGAGGGAGGAGGTAGGAAGGAGATCACACACACACACACACACACACACTCAAACACACAGACACACACACACACACACACACACACACACACACACCTGTGTCTGACGTAGGAAGCTCAGGTGTGTGTTTGTTAGTGAGTCAGCTTTTCCTCCCCTGAGGTGGACATCTAAATGTGTGTGTGCGTTGTCGTAGTTAAGGTGTCGGTCGATTTATTCAACAGCATCAGCTCGTTTATTATTGATTTAACTTTATTAACAACGTACTTTGTGAACACAACAATCAGCTGTGTGGTCACATGAAGCCGGAGGTCGTTCATCAGGATCTGAACAGTCTGAGTACTTCAGCGCGTGTAAACAGTCTGTGGCTCTCTTTCTA
Organism: Pleuronectes platessa; assembly: GCF_947347685.1. Taxonomy (NCBI): domain Eukaryota; kingdom Metazoa; phylum Chordata; class Actinopteri; order Pleuronectiformes; family Pleuronectidae; genus Pleuronectes; species Pleuronectes platessa. The sequence goes on from NC_070645.1 coordinate 20,603,904, forward strand.
TAAACCTATCTTGGTAATGGGTGGATGCACATACACACACAGACACACACACACACAGACACACACACACAGATAGAATTGGAGGCCTGGGGCAGTGCATTATGGTCCAGCATTATTTTTCTCACTCTGCAGCGCTGAGTGTGTGTATGTGTTTGTGTGTGTGATGTGTTTGTGCTAAAAGGGTGTATATTAGTGTGTGTGGTTGTGATCCAAGCCATTTCGTGTTTGTATGTGTGTTTGTGAGTGTGTGTTTTTGTGTTTCCTGTCTCTCTTCATCTATTCAGAGGACAAAAGTTGAAATGAGCCACAGACACATCTCCCTTTGTGTGTGTGTGTGTGTGTATGTGTGTGTGGGTATGTGTGTGAGTGTGCGTGTGTGTTCTTTATAGGAGTTTGTGTCACATTTTTCAAACAGGGTAATACCTCCTTTAGGAACAAAACTCATAAAGTGTGTGTGTGTGTGTGTGTGTGTGTGTGTGTCTGTGTGTGTGTGTGTGTGTGTGTGTATGTGTGTGTCTGTGTGTGTGTGTATGTGTGTGTGTGTGTGTGTGTGTGTGTGTTTAGGCAGTTGAAGAAGAAGACGAGATCAGTAGTTGTGTCTTCTCTTTGAATCTAACATGAAATGACAGATTTGTGTCATGCTGTGTGTGAGTGCACGAGTATGTGCATGTGTTTGTGCATGTGTGAGGGCGTGCATGTGTTTGTGCACACACCTGTGCCGACTCAGTTCATCATCAGTTCTCCTCTTTAATCATGTGGTGCACCTGCTCTCTCTCTCTTTCCCCTCTCTCTCTCTAGAAATGTTATTTACACACAAAGACGCATTTACTGTAAAAGTTTATTTTCCAAATATAAAACCTCGTTCTATTAAACTCTGTGACAGAAGTAAAAAGGTTGAAAACACATTTAACAAACTTTTATTAAAGAAAAACACACAAACTACAAAATAACAATAAGCAGCACATTTATGGATCATTTACAAACATGAAGATCTGTTACTGTTCTGATCTGATGCAACACACACACACACACACACACACACACACAGAAATATAAAAGGTAACCTCATTTGAAAGGGTAGCGTAAGTAAAGAAAAATATATAAGCATACCCCCATTACACACAACACACACACACACACACACACACGCACGCACACACACACACACACACACACACACACAAACACAAACACACACACAACAGCTTTTGTCGAGAGAGAGATGAGGAAGTCGGACAGCATCACTGCTTTCACTACTCTTTAGCATCAAGCTGTGTTTCCAGGGTGTGTGTGTGTGAGAGAGGGTGTGTGTGTGTGTGTGTGTGTGTATGTATGTGTGTGTCTGTCTGTGTGTGTGTGTGTGTGTGTGTGTGTGTGAGTGAGTCTCCCTCTGTTCTTCTCTTAATTTGAGCGTTGAGCAGCTCGTCCTGTGTTCACTGGTCTTTGATTCTCTGGCTTCACCTGGAATCAGCTGAGCTCAGCTGAGATGATCTGAACTGAACAGTCGACCTGATCCTGAACCTTCAGCCTGAAGTTCATACACACAGAGAGGAGATCATCACCATGTGTTGTTATAGAATATAATATCATTTATAGCATAATTTCTATAGAGGATCTGAGATGTTTCTGCAGTGAGAATAATTGAGTCTGCTTTGTTTTTGTTAAATAGGTAATATTTTAAACCTGTATATTATTCCTGCAGGTGAGTTGTTGTCCTCAGCCCTCGACTGTAGATGAGGATTTACTTTCCTCTCATTTCGAACAATGTGCGTTAGCCTGGCGTGACCTACATACGCACTTAAATGATGTACCAGCGAGAAGGTGCTGCCGAGATCTGAGCACAATTAGTCAGCAGGTACAGCTCCATCTGTGTGTGTGTGTGTGTGTGTGTGTGTGTGTGTGTGTGTGTCTGTGTGTGTGTGTGTGTGTGTGTGTGTGTGTGTGAGGTCGAGCTGAGTGTACAAAACCTCTTCATGTTAAAACTGCGTCACCCCAGCTCGTTCTGTGCCTGGCTCAAGAGAGACTCGTGTTTGCTCGCAGGTTGTCAGTCACCTCAGGACGATGGAGAATTTAGTCCTTAATGAAGAAAATCAATTAACTAACAAACAATATATTAATAAAAATATATCATTAATATATTGTTTTCTATTATTTTATAAGAATAAAAGGGGCGGGAAGGAACTTCTCTCAACTTTATTCTCGTGTTCCACTTAATTCTTGTATTATTGTGACTTTATTCTGGAACCCTACGATTTATTTGTGCCTCTCTCTCTGTCTCTCTTTCTCTCTCCCTCTCTCTCTCTTTCCCTCTCTCTCTCTCTATCTCTCTGTCTCTCTCTCTCTTTCTCTCTCCCTCGCTCTCTCTCTCTCTTTCTCTCTCTCTATCTCTCTCTCTCTGCTGAGCGGCTCCAGGTCTTCAGTTTTAATAGACCCAGTGTTTGGTTATGTAATGAATAAAGAGCTGAGCTGCACTTTGATGGCGTCCATAAATCAACTCTCATAGAGCTCAGATCAGCTGGTCATTGGGGTCAACAGCTGAGGTCAGAGGTCGGACCGCAGTGTTCACCGTGGAGATCGTTATGAGTTTAAATGAGTTGTGTGTGAGTTGTGTGTTTGGTGCAGCTTGAGTGAAAGTGTTTGAAAAGAGAAACTTCTGGAACCTGCAGACATCATCAGAACGGAAGATGTATGTTTCAGTGAAGCCGGATCATGAAAACATATCCTGGGTCTGTTGACCTGTGGTCTCCTTAGAGTAAAGGTGTGTCCACAGCTGCTTTGTGCACTTTGTGTGTTTGTGTCTTCTGCCCTGGAGTGACAACCTGCACAAAGATCTGTAACAACATGACGGAGTCAAACGAGGAAGATGGAGAAACAATGATTCAAGGAATCTACATCCACACAGAAGTTCATTAACAGTGTGTGTGTCTGTGTGTGTGTGTGTGTGTGTGACCTGATACTAGCAATGGTGCATAATGTAATAATATAACACACACACACAGAAGGTAAAAATACACAGTGAGTCATTGTTTTAAACGTAGCTGTGTTGTTTCCAACAAACCTTTAAACCAGCTGATAAGAACTTTCTGAGTTGTCGGGTCACATGGTGCGGCAGAGAGGCGGGGCTACAGAGCTAGCCTCCGCGTCAGGGACAGGAAGTAGATGAGTGAGCAGAAAACCACATTAGCCACTGAGCGAATTCTGTGCGTTTACGATCAATGTCGACCTACTGCGTAAAAAAGGACTCGTTCACACCTGGTTTGGTTCAGAGCTTCAGACTCTTCAGTTCAGTGTGAACCTGAAGGTGTGAACGGTTCCTCAGAGCAGAGGAGGAGTTCTGGATCTGGATCAAACTGAACCTGGAACCATGGACCAATCACAGGAGGTAGAGACAGCTGGTCTGTGGACAAGTCTTAACGCTGTGACTCAGGAGGTTGAACAGTTGAATGTTCCTGGTTCGATTCCCTCGTGTCCACCTGTGTGGAAATGTCCTCGAGACAACTCGTCCTGCGTCCTCTTGAATGTGTGAATGAGACGCACTTTGTTCCAGTTCAACTGATGAAAGTAATCAGATTACACGTGTGTAACTTCAAGGCCCTGGATGTGTTTCCTGCCTTCAGCTCGTCTGGCCGCTCGACAGAAGCAGCTTATGAATAGAAATACATTTTAACCCTCATTATGGACGTCTACTGTCACAGAGGACCAAGGCTGTGTGTGTCTGTGCTTGTGTGTCTGTGTGTGTCTGTGTGTCCAAGGCTGGCATTCGTCACAGCGGCCCCTCTCTGTTCCCAGATTCTGAATGTATTCATGAGTTAGCTGTTGACTCAGGTAGTTAGCTCACCTGTCCACACACACACACGCCCAGCACACACACACACGCACACACACACACACACACACACACACACACACACACACACAGACACACACACGCGCCGCCCGCTGTGACTTTGTCCAGACCAAACTTGCCAGATTTCCTTCCTAAGCCTTTAGCAGAAAATGTCCCTCCATCTCCCTCGTCCCTTTGTAAAGTGAAACTCCCATGATGCTTTGCAAACGGGGGTCTTTGAAGTCAGCTGGGATGGGGGGGGGGGGGGACGGGGGGGTATTTCCTGAGTGTTGTCCTGATCTGCGGGAGTGGAAGTGAACAGACGGAGGGTTTGGAAGGTGATGTCTGTCTCTGTTGTCTCAGCCAGGTCTCCTGTCGGTTACGTAACATTAAATCTGACTCATTCAGCCGCATCGTCACTCACACACAACACACACTCTACACAATCAAAACGCACAAACACACAAACACTGACACTAACGCAGGCACCAACTCTGACATGGAACAACTTCTCTTCGTAGGATTCAGCCGAGGCCATTCTGAGAATTTATTAATCAATCTAATAATAAATTATATATATATATATATATATCATTAAGTCAGGAACTGGATGATCCTTCATTACGAGCTCTTCATTTCATCTTGAGCCTTAACAACAGAAATTACAATATCATCTGCAAACAACTTTTTAATAATAACCTCGAGCAGCCTGATGATCACTGAAGGATTCTGATTGGTTGTTTCCTGTTAATCAGCAGAAAGACGACCTCAGCCTATCAGAGGGCAGCACGGTGGACCTCCGGAAGCCCGGAGATGAGGAGGATGAGTTCTCCGAGATGCCGGAAGAGGCCATGGACCCCGACAACTGCTTCCCTGACCGTACGTGCACACACACACACACACACACACACACACACACACAGGCAACAAGGTCGAACACAACACACAGTGCGTTACGACACGTTTTACTTTGTTTCGTTTTCACACTTTGTCGGGTTGTTTGCCGAAGTTTTACCTGATGCTGCCCCCTGCTGGACTGGAACAGGTTGTTTTATCCGTTAACTAACATGGACACATCTTTCGACCCAGGAGGAAACTCAGTGTTCAACTTTCCATATACAAGAATTCACAGCTTTACTCTTATCTCTAATCTTAACTGAACATGTTTGTTTTTTTGTTATTTACAATTTATTAATTACCTAAAAATGTACGGAGATAAAATAGATTCATTTTAATCTTGCTTTGCTTGATAACAACATTTAGATTTAGATTTCTCTTAAGATGCATTTAACTTTGAAATAAAATGTAGTTTTGAGTAAATAACAGTGAGTTTATATGAGATACTTGATGCTACACTTCTTTAAATTTGTCGTTAACGGAGAACAATCAGTGTGGATTCATATTTTGTGTCCCCAAAGAGACGCACACAGAGTTTTGTCGTGTTTTCAGTCTTAATGCTGAGATGTACAGAAACACACACAGGTCAGGCTCATGTATTCACACTGTGATAAACTCATTACCCACCGCGCCTCCTTTACAGCTGCCTCCTTTATAAATGTGCTGCAGCTTAACGACGGGTGAAGACGTTGGTGCTACTACTTTAGTCTCTTGTTTGCTGTGAAGCTGTTTCCTTCAGCTGGAGATGCTTTACTCTCAGCACGAGTCCGCCCCACCAGCCGCCTGACCCAGTACTCTCACACCCAGATTTATGATCCCGCTCCGACTAACTCAGGTGAAAAGCAAACACCTTGTTTCCTTCCTGACTCAGCCGCTCTCCTCCCGGGGCACGGAGATTTGTCTCGGACACGGTTCAGCACAGCGAGCGTGTTCACGCAGCCGGGAGGGAACTGTCGGGGGGGGGGGGCGGACTGCAGTGTTATTGGGCAAACGACAGCCAATGATATCCCGTTTCTAGAGACCTGAGGTAAGCTATGACATCACATGTTCGGTCGATGGTCAGAGAACTAAAGAACAAGAGGAGGTTTACTTCTGCCTCTATGCAGACGATGCCCTGTTTATATCAGCCAATGAAACAGATGTTTATGTTTTCACTATCAGAGAAAACACTCGTCAGTTTCATCATATCTCAGCATAATGATATTCAGAGAATCTATGGAGGCTTTAGATGCTGTTTGTTAGTTTCTGCCGTTTGGAAATGATTCGTACCAGAGGTTTGATAAAGTGAATTTGTTTTGGAGGAAATTATTCGTTTCCAAGGAAACATAACAATACAAAAACAATTAATATATATATATTTTTTAAGTACACTTTGATGAAATACAGAGCCATTGATTCGCTGTCTGTGTCTTCTACAACCACCGCTGGTGTGTGACTGGCTGGAAAGACGTCACATGACATGAGAAGAGATGCTTGAATAACACATGGTCCACATCCACACACAGTGTTAACACACATTTTACTTTAATTAAACTGCTACAAATTTTTTAATTATCATACAAATATAAGACATGATCGTACAACACTGGGGCGTAGATAAACCACCTATCATTGTTTCCAGCTGTTTCCAGATGTTGAGGCGTGTGACTGTACATGAGGGGGGGGGGGCTGAGCCTGGTGGGGTTCAGATTCAAACCCTGTGTGTGTGTGGGGGGGGGGGGGGATATCAGTGTTTGTGAAGATGCTGCAGTCACATGATTCATTCACTAACCACGAGCCCGTCGCCCACCCACCTGCCCCAGTACCTTCATGCTGAGATTTATGATCCTGCTCTGACGAACCCGGGAGAAAAGCAAACACCTTGTTTCCTTCCTGACTCAGCCACTTTCCTCCGGAGCTCGAGATCTGTCTGAGACACGGTTCAGCTCAGCGTCTTCAGCAGAGACGAAGACAAAGACGCAGTTCGTGACCTGATCAGAGTTCAGCTAAAGGAGAAGGAGTCATATTGTAAATGTTCAAACACCTAAATGCAGCCCCTCATTTAATTCCCTTCAGCGTTTCAGAGGTAGTGTGAGGTTAAGGAAGAATCCCGGCCCAGACAGAATCAGGCCAGGCAGCTGGAGGAGCAACGAGCGAGAACAACAAACTCCTGAATCAGTGCGGGTCGGACCGAGGTAACACAACTTCCTGCTCCGGCTGCTTCAGCACATGAACCTGACGCTCACCTGCTTTTAGAAGTTCCACCTCGTTCACTTGACTCGAGAGCAGCTGTGAAAATCTCCCCGACAAACATATTCAGCTTTGATGAACGGTCGCTGCCTGACGTCAAGGCCGCTCGTGTTTACAGACGTGACAACCGATCACTGGGGGGGGGGGGGGAGGGGTCGAAGGTCAGTGACACCTGACGCATCATCGAGCTCCGTCTTCTCAGCGTCCAGACAGATTCCACCATTAACACAGAGAAGAGGATTCCTCGTTGTTTATCGATCGATGAGGTTTTACTTGAGTGTCTGTTCTTCTACTGAAGTGAAGGAAGCAGTGACTGAACATCGAGACATTTTCACCGGTCTGATGATCTTTACAATAATAAACCAGAAGAACAAAGATCT
>NC_070645.1:20616235-20658735 GCF_947347685.1 Pleuronectes platessa
TTCAATTAAAATGCATATATTTTCATTCGTCCTGTTTCTTCGACTTTTCTTCAAAACTTCTTCTTCATGTGTGTGAGACGTCTTTTCGGCCCCATCCTGTCCACTTCCTCTGTCAGCTGCTGAGCCCCCATCATGCCTTGCTGGAGGGCACGTCAGCATCACTCACTGGACCGATCACTCAGCTGGAGTTCCCGCTCCTCGTGGCGAGTGGACGTCAGGACGCGTCTCCTCGTCTCCTGGTCGTCCGTCTCTGACTCGCAGATTGAGTTTGGAAACGTCAGCGATGAGTTGTTAGTGGCGACCGGCCGATAACACGAGAGGACAGAAATCTGATCCTCGTCTCAGAGGACGAGGGACGGACTGATGGCGTCTGGGTCGGAGTTCATGCTGATTCTAAAAGAGCTGCAGGAAAACGACTCCTTCTTACTTTAGATCCCAGAACGTTCTGATTCTACACAATGTCTGAAAAAGGTTTTAAACGTTTCTCCCTTTACAAATTGTAGTAAACTGACAAGCTCTCTCTCTTTTCCCTGTGTGTGTGTGTGTGTGTCTCTCGTCCTCAGTGTGTGTGTCCAGGTTTCGGTGCTGTGACATCGACACGTCCACCGGCCTCGGTCAGATCTGGTGGAGGACGAGGAAGACGTGTTACCAGATCGTAGAGCACAGCTGGTTCGAGTCCTTCATCATCTTCATGATCCTCCTCAGCTCCGGAGCGCTGGTCAGACACATCCACCACACCTTCATCTACTCTCTCTACCTTCATCTATTCTCTCTCTTCTTTCATCTATTCTCTCTATTTTCATCTACTCTCTCTACTTTAATGTCATTTAAATAAACTATTAAATAAATTCTCATAACTTAACTTTAAAGTAAAGTAAATTTACTTTAACTTTGACTTTGATTTTGAAGATGAAGAGAACTAACTTCACACTTCCAGTCTCAATCCGTCCTTTAAAATAATATATTATAATAAATTGGACGTTACCTCGTTGTCTGTAAGCGAGGGGCGGGGCCCTGACACCTGTCCCCCCCCCCCCCCCCCCCCCAGGCGTTCGAGGACATCTACATCGAACAGAGGAAGGTGGTGAAGGTGGTGCTGGAGTACTCAGACAAGATCTTCACCTACATCTTCATCCTGGAGATGTTGCTCAAGTGGCTCGCCTACGGATTCAAGAAGTACTTCACCAACTACTGGTGCTGGCTGGACTTCCTCATCGTGGATGTGAGTGACTGTCGGCAGATTAATTTACTGTTGATTGATTAATTTGTTCACATTTCATATCAGTTGATTATTTGCAAATGCAGAAAATGTATGAAGTTGGTTGTTAGATGACCTCAGCTGCGTCCTTCCAAGGACACGTTCTTCACAGCCCATGAAGGAGTGTCTGAAGGTCACATGTCCAACATGTCCAACATGTCCAACATGTCCCTATTGTCTCTATTCCTACTGTTTTATTCTTCTTCAGTTGTTTTGTTTCCTTTTCTGTCTTTGTTTGAAGTAAACAGAAAATAAAAGTGACAGAGAGCAGAAGAAATGAAAAGAACGAGGGATGAAAGATGGAGAGAGAGAGAGGGAGAGAGAGAGAGAGAGAGAGAGAGAGAGTGAGACAGAGAGAGAGAGACAAAGAGAGAGAGAGGATGACATCTCACTCTTTCTCTAGTTTAGTGTGTGTGTGTGTGTGTGTGTGTGTTCTTGTGTGTGCGCAGAGATGCCATCCCCTGAATAAAGGGGCGAGAGACACAGAGAGACAAAGAGGACGACGGAGAGCGAGAGAGAGAAAAGTCCAAACAGCCTAAAGCCAAACGATCAGCAGCAGCTTTTTAACCTCACACACACACACACACACACACACACACACACACAGATTATGATGCACACCATGCACATGCCTGCATCCAGTTGGAAATGGACACTCTCTCTCTCTGGGTGTTTCACTGATGTGGCCTGAAGCGAGAATGTGCTGAGTCACTGGATCCATGCAGACGTGAGACAGGAAACAGGAAGTGGAGGAAAGAAAGACGCTCTGGTTCTTTTAGTTCCTTCTTCACGTTGTTGTCTTCATCAGTGAAAACAGAGAATCTATCATCACACATGAATTCTACTTGTTTCCACTGTTTCTGTCTCTGTCTCGTTGAAAGATGTTTTTATTTCTGTGTTGAGTTTCTGACGACAGCTTCAAGAAACACAAAGTCGGAGAGAAATGAAACGTACGATCGTTGTTTCACGGTTTCATCTTCGGTCTTGTGGTTTGTTTTTTTTCTGACGTATTGAAAGTACCCGGGTGATGATGTCACAGTGACGGTGTAACGCCCTGTAGATTTCAGTGATAGGTCACCTGGCTCAGTTCATCTCTGTGGACCAGATGGCCGCCATGCGGGTGCTGAGGACTCTGAGGGCTCTGCGTCCTCTCCGGGCCGCGGCTCGCTTCGCTGGTATCAGGGTAAGAACCGGCGCCGCCCGGCTGGACCAGGCCACGCCCACCTGGGGCTCAGCCGGGAACTCAGAGGCTTTTACAAATGTTTCTGTTTCTGTGTTCGACGAACAAAGAAGAGAAATAAATAAAAACATGAAGCAGCTCAAACATGGACCAGGACTCGAGTCTGGTCCTGCTCTGCAGAAATAGTTCAACAATTTCATCAATTAATGAATCATAGCTCAATAAATTGAACAACTAATATTCTTTACGAATAAATGTGTTAATCACTAAATAGAGACTTTATTACAAAGTTCTTTATTTCCTTATTTTAATGGGAAATAAAAAGATTGATTGTAAAAGGGATTCACAAATGAAAAACTTGATTTTCCAATTATTATATTTTATAAAAGAGTCAATAAATATATAATTTAACTAAACATGATGTTCCCCAGTGTTCACGTTGCTCTCGTCCAGATATAAATAAGAAATCAAGCGTCCGGTGTTTCTCCGTCTCAGTCGCTGCTGAACAGTCGTTTTCTTCTCCACAGTTTTCACAGGATTGAACCGGGTCTGGATTCTGAGGAGAAACTTGACTTCACTCTAACAAGCTTCATTTCTCTTGTTCCCTCAGGAATCAGCTGATTGTTAAACCTCTTCGTCCTCAGATATCCAGGGCTCTGATTGGCCGCTCCGGTCTCCTCCCCCTCTCTCTTCGTCTTTAGATTAAAGTTCCTGCTTCTCTCTTCTGATCTCCGCCTCTTCCTGTCGTCTCTCTCTGCCCCAGGTCTCATTGGTCAGTCTGGTGGCCAACACGTTGGGCTACTCAGACTTTGCAGCCATCAAGTCCCTGAGGACCCTCCGCGCCCTGCGGCCCCTCAGAGCCCTCTCCAGATTTGAAGGCATGAGGGTAAGAGTCAGTATTAATAAAGCTAACACACCTGGGCGGCGCTGATCACAGTGAGTCAGATGAATGGAGTCAGGAGAAGCTCTGGAGAACGACTCGGTGGTTTGAGTCCATGTGAGAACAGAGCAGGAGATTATCTGGAAGCTTCACAGCAACGGAAAAAAAGACAAAGAATAGAAAAACTTAAAACTCACACAGTTTGTTCCAGGATCAACAACCCGTGAAAGAAATGAACTTTTAGTCACATCTAGAACTTTACGCCCAGGAGTGTTGTTTTTCACATCTCACCTTCTCTCTCTCTCTCTCTCCAGTATTTCCTGCTCTCTGATTGGTTCGTCTCAGACACAGAAAGTCTCTTATTGAATCAGTATTTGAACTTTTCACGTCCGTTAATCTCTGTGACCCATTTATCAGTATTATCATCAGAACATTTGACTCCGCAACAGAGGAACAGGAAACTCCTTCAGACTGAAGTCATTCATCTCCTTTGAGCGTTTGTGAAATTAAAAAAACGTTTCAGTTTTTTTCGTAATTTAAATGTTTATATAAATTATATTTGGAGAAATGAGTTAATTTAAAGTGACTCTGGTTCACAGGAAGTTCACGACCGGATCGAGATGCTGGGGAAATAAACACCTGAGCTTTCAATCTCCCATGATCCTCTGCTCCTTTCTTTGTATGGCTAATGCGATAAGCTCTCGTGTCATGTGACAATGCTCGGCGCTCTGCACCACGCTGCTCGCTCAGCACGGGATTCTGGGTAGAAGAGGTGCATTGTGGGTACAGCGAGGAGACTGAACTGACATCAGCTCTCGTCTCCGTGTTCACACACAGAGACGAGAGCTGGTTCCTCCGACTGAGTCCTGAAGAAACGTGTAGTTCATCATGGTGCGGACAAATACAACTTTATTTCTAAATTGCTTCACAAAATATATACAGACAGAACTAAAAGAAAGATAAAAGAAAATATTAGGGTCAATAAACTGTTAAAAACATCTAATGTCTAATCTATTGAGACAAATAGTTTCAGAACCTCGAGGTCAAACGTCTGATAGAACCACAGAATTTAACATTGTGTGATTTGTGATTAGAAATCAACTCCACAAGTTAAACAAATAAAACACTGAGGACTCAAAAGCTGTTTTCAGATCTAAAATAGACCACTGACATGTTCCTCACATGTTCCTGTGTGAACGAGTCGGACCCGACAACCTGCTGCTTCTGCATCACAAACACCAACTACACAACATGTAAACACACAACTGTGCAGAGTTCATATCTGAAAACAGCTTCTGTGTTAAATCTGACCAGTTGCCAAGATTTCAGCTTTTCCTCATGTAAGGAAAGTGTGTATTTCAGTGCTTGTTGTGTGTGTTTGTGTGTTTGTGTGTTTGTGTGCGTCACCCTGCCTCTCTCGCCCCTCCAGGTGGTGGTGAACGCTCTGATCGGGGCGATTCCCTCCATCATGAACGTGCTGCTGGTCTGCCTCATCTTCTGGCTCATCTTCAGCATCATGGGCGTGAACCTGTTCGCCGGGAAGTTCGGCCGCTGCGTGAACCGCACGGGTCACATCTACGACTCGGCCTTCATCAACAACAAGTCGGAGTGCGAGGCGCTCAACGACAGCTCGCTCTACTACTGGACCAAGGTCAAGGTCAACTTCGACAACGTGGGCGCCGGGTACCTGGCTCTGCTGCAAGTGGTCAGTTTGACACTTCTTCTTATTCACTGGATATTTAGCAAAACAGACTTTTGCATTTTTACAGATTACTCTGTTCAAGTACAACCGAGAGTTTCGGGAAATGATGAAGAACAAAGTCGACTTGTTCTTGTATATTTACTCCTTCACTCCTCGTGGTCTTCCTCCTCGTGTCAGGACGTAACAACACTGTCAACGTGTGAAACAACAACAGGAACCAAACGTTGTGTGAATAAAAGCTGCTCGACGACTTCAGATCAAATTAAAACCTCCACAAACTGAAGGAGGGTTGACTCCCCCCCTCCCTCCCTCCCTCCCTCCCTCCCTCGCTCGCTCCCTCCCTCCCTCCCCTCATCTCGTCGTCCATTTGCGTCTTCGCTTTAATTTTCCTCCCACACCTGCTCTTCTTCATCACTCTCACTTTTGACTTTTCCACTCGTCCGCTCTGCCTCCCTCTCGGCTTTTAAGTCTTTAACGTGTCTCTCTCTCTCTGTCTCTCTCTCTTTCTATCTCTCTCTCTCTCTCTCTCTCTGTCTCTGTCTCTGTCTCTGTCTCTCTCTCTCTCTCTCTCTCTCTCTCTGTCTCTCTCTCTCTCTCTCTCTCTCTCTGTCTCTCTCTCTGTCTCTCTCTGTCTCTCTCTCCCTTTCTCTCTCTCTCTGTCTCAATCTCTCTCTCTCTCTCTATCTCTCTCTCTCTCTCTCTCTCTCTGGTCTTTAATTATGTTTCAATTAAACTGATGTAAAACTAAATATCTTATTGATATAAGAAACTTTTCTGTGACATTAATAATTTAGTTCTCAATGAATTCCATCAAAATCATAAATTATATTTTTAAAACCACATTTCAAAGCCTTTATTTCATATAAAGTTCATTTTTAAATGAAGATATGAGACACTTTCTTTCCTCTGCATTGAGGCTGAAACTTCTTTATCTCCATCGGTGCGTTCTGCCTTCAATCCGTTTTTATGTCATTTATTTTTTCTGCCTCTTTCCATCCCTCGCTCTCCGTCTCTCCAGCATCCGTTAGCAAACACAACATGAACAAAGCCAATTACAGCCCCTGAAACTTTCCTCCACCGCCTCCTCCTCCTCCATCTCTCCATCACCTCGATCTCCTCCGTTACAAGCCCTCGTTTCCGTCCTCCCTCTCCTCTCTCTCTCTCCCTCCGTCTCAAATTTGTTCTCTCTTTCCTTCTCTCGCTCTCTGTCGCCCACCACGGGAGTCCTGAGAGCCTCCAATCAATCAGCGTCTGAGAGGCTTTTATTTTTAGAGCGACTCCAGCCAAGTGGGAGGGAAATGGAAAGACTGGGAGAGAGAGAGAGAGAGAGAGGGAGAGAGAGAGAGAGAGAGAGAGAGAGAGAGAGAGAGAGAGACAGCAGAGAGATGGAGGGATGAGGGACAGATGGAGGAAGGTGGAGAAAAGATTGTGGAGATCTGTAAAAGGAAAAAGGAAGAAATGAGGGATGGAGGAGGAGAAGAGAGAGGGATGCAGATCGGAGAGGAGGACGAGAAGAAGACGTCCATCTCGTCGCCATTATCGGTCACCATGGCAACCGGTCGCACGTCTGGTCGGCGTGGAAATGGTTGGCGGGGGCAACCCTCCCATCAGCATCTGGAAATATCTTCACGCTGTAAAAACATAATTCATAGAAACAAAAAGTTTCCTCTGTCGGCTCTGAAATATTCTTATTGACTTGAAATCAGATTCTAGAACTGAACGATCTAGAATCTGTGGAACACATCACCTCCTCTGACTCTGACTCTTGAATATGATGTAGTTATATAAACAGAATGAATCAGATTTAATGAGTCGACATTTCACTGAATCTGTTCAGAACAAAGTCGCCTGTTTTCACATCCGTTAAAAAAACAATCACCTTTTACAGTGTGACCAGTCTCACTCACTTCCGACAGACCATAATAACAACAGGTGGAAACCTCTCTCTCTCTGTCTCTCTCCCTCTCTCTCTCTCTCTCCCTCTCTCTCCCTCTCTCTCCCTCTCTCTCTCTCTCTCTCTCTCTCCCAGCTGAGGAAGGAAGTCCTAAAAAGGACGTGTTGAACGTTCACCGTTTCTGACTCTATTAACTCATTTTCCTGTGCAAGACGAAGGCTTCAGTTGCTGTGTGTGTGTGTGTGTGTGTGTGTGTGTGTGTGTGTGTGTGTGTGTGTGTGTGTGTGTTCATGTAGTCTCAAACTTCCAGTGATACTTGTGAACAGCCCCCCCCCCCCCCAGCGTCTCGACACCGACTCACTGGTCCCGTCCTCGGCTCGGCCCCTTTCCTTCATCGTGCTCTTTGAGGATCATGAACTTTCTGCTGTGGACACAAACTTCTCTTCACATGTTCTGAGCAGTAAATTCATTTTTCTGTTCCTTCAGGCGACGTTCAAAGGTTGGATGGAGATCATGTACGCAGCCGTGGATTCCAGAGCCGTGAGTTACTTTACGTTCTTTAACCAGATGAAATAAGATTCAACACGACGTTAGAAATGAGATGAGATGAACCAGTTGGGATTTGATTTAATAAAAATCTGTTAGTTAAGTTTCTGGATCCGCACATTGATCCAGATACACGACACAGTCCCAGCACACCTTCCACAAAATATTAAAAATCTGTCTCGTTGTTTCTAGTCAGACAAACAGAACCTCCTCGTCCGGGCGATGAAGAGAGTTTCTTGTTCTTAATGATCTTGTTGTTTGTTTCTCGCAGGTCGAGGAGCAGCCGATCAAAGAAATCAATCTGTACATGTACCTGTACTTCGTCATCTTCATCATCTTCGGCTCCTTCTTCACCCTGAACCTCTTCATCGGAGTCATCATCGACAACTTCAACCAACAGAAACGAAAGATGAGTCCCGCTGCCGCTACACAGTTCACTCACATTCACAGAATCTGAAGTTTTTCTCTCTATCTTTAGTGGTTTTTATTATTTCTGTCTTCTTATTATTTATGCTGTTTTATTCAAATTTGACAGTTTTATCATCTTTTACATTGAAATCTTTTACAATGTATAAGCGCTTTTCTTCCTGAATTTGTGTCGTTGGCTTTAAATCCACTAATTGATTGGTTTGAAAGGTGATATATAAATAAAACAAATAAAACAAAGTTTAAATGAAATGTAAAACAACAGTTGTTGACGTGGTGAGGCAGTGTGGGACGATGGGACTCGTCTCTGATTGGCTGAGCTGCCGTTTACAAAAATCCTTCATCTGGTTCAAATACAGAGTTAAAACCACAAAGATGTAAAAAGTGTATAAAAGTAATCAACACGTCTATTTGTTTTTAGACACTTTAAAACATGTTGTGTCTTTCAGGACAATGAGAATGATTGTGAAGTGTGTGTGTGTGTGTGTGTTTACTTAGGAGGACAGGACATCTTCATGACAGAGGAGCAGAAGAAATATTACAACGCCATGAAGAAACTTGGCTCCAAGAAACCTCAGAAGCCGATCCCCCGACCCACGGTACCAGAACACTGCACTTCACAATAAAAGACATTTTGAAGAAGCAGGTCATTTAACATGAGTTTGGAGTTTTCATGAACAGAAAACTACGACAATTAAAATTATTCAACAACAATAATCACAAAGTTCTACCTCTAACATGAGCAGATTTCAAAATAAAGCTCTAATGTCCTCAGCTGTTGAGATAAGTTCAAATGTTTAAAAGTACACGTAGAGAAGGTGAAGCGTCTTTCTTCTAGAACCTTCTGCAGGGCTTCTTCTTCGACCTGGCCGGGAAGCAGGCCTTCGACATCATCATCATGGTTCTGATCCTCTTCAACATGATCACCATGATGGTGGAGACGGACGAGCAGTCCCCACAGATGGAGTACATCCTGAACAACGTCAACCTGGCCTTCATCATCGTCTTCACCGCCGAGTGCCTCACCAAGATCGTGGCGCTGCGCTGCTACTTCTTCACCGTCGGCTGGAACATCTTCGACTTCGTGGTCGTGATCCTCTCCATCGTCGGTGAGTCGTCTGGGATCCACGATCCAGATCCAGATCAACGG
Organism: Pleuronectes platessa; assembly: GCF_947347685.1. NCBI lineage: Eukaryota > Metazoa > Chordata > Actinopteri > Pleuronectiformes > Pleuronectidae > Pleuronectes > Pleuronectes platessa. The sequence continues at coordinate 20,625,272 of NC_070645.1, forward strand.
GTTCTAAATCAGCTGATTAGAACTCAATCAATCAATCAATCAAATTTTATTTGTATAGCCCATATTCACAAATTACAATTCATCTCATAGGGCTTTAACAGGGTGTGACATCCTCTGTCCTTAACCCTCAGCAAGAGTCAGGAAAAACGCACACACTTAAAATGATGGTTTAAAATATAATAAACATGATCAGAATGATTTGACTCCGAGAAAAAACCTTAATCATCAGGTCGGGTTCAGAGGTGTGTGACTGGTCGAGTGTGTGTGTGTGTGTGTGTTTGTGTGGGTGTGTGTGTCCAGTCTGACATGACAGTTATCCGTCAACAAAGTGACCATCAGTGTAGCCTCGATGTTTATCCAGCTTCAAGGTCCCATATGGTCATATACAGGACCACACACACACACACACACACACACACACACACACACACACACAATAGCCAAAACAGGTACTTTAGAGATCAGTGCTCGTATTTTGTGTTGCTGCTGCTGTTAGCTTGACAAGAATGTGTGTGTGTGCATGTGTATGTGTGTGCGTGTGTGTCTGTGTGTGTCTGTGTGTGCGTGTCTGGGGGAGGTGAAGGTAACAGCAGCAATCAGAGCTGCCAGAGGGCGTTCCCTAGAGACAAATCAAACATGAATGACCCGTTACATCAGCTGGTCCATGTGTGTGTCTCTGTGTGTGTGTGCGCGAGCATGTGTAGGTGTGTGTGTGTCTTTCTGTGATAGTTTGAACAAACCATGGTTTGTGAGGACATTTTGTCGGCTCCTGCTACGACTCAGTTTTAAGGGTGAGGGTTGGTGATGGGTGGGGGGGGGGGATTGGTCCTGTGTCCCCCCCCCCCCCCCCCCCCCCTCCCTCCCGGCAGTAGTGTTGATGTATGATGTGATGGTGACTCCCTCAACTCCCCCCCGCTCATCCCTTCAATCAGCCATCACTCACCCCTGGAAGACAGATGAAGGTGTGTGTGTCTGTGTGTGTCTGTGTGTGTCTGTGTGTGTCTGTGTGTGTCTGTGTGTGTGTTTGACTCGACAGCTCAGTAATCAGAGCAGATCGGACATGATGTCACTCTTAGGACGTCCTGGACGAGAGGAGCACGTCTTCAGCTTCTGGTTTTCAGATGATAAAGGGACCAAGGCAGGAAATAGTTTCTAATCAGAACCAATCAGAGTCAAGTACAGGTAGACTCGGCCCACATAAGTGATGACCACAGGACGTACGTATGTCCGACAAAATTCTTTAGTCCCTAAATCACAACGTGAAACCAGAACTAACATGAATCTTGGTTCAGATGTTCGGGTGAGAAAACGAGATCTGATCTGAACCTTCTTCTTCTCCTCTTCTTCTGCTCTTCAGGGATCGTGCTCGCTGACATCATCGAGAAGTACTTTGTGTCCCCGACCCTCTTCCGAGTGATCCGATTGGCTCGTATCGGACGTATCCTGCGTCTCATCAGAGGAGCCAAAGGCATCCGGACGTTACTGTTCGCCCTCATGATGTCACTTCCTGCTCTGTTCAACATCGGGCTCCTCTTGTTCCTGGTCATGTTCATCTACGCCATCTTCGGCATGGCCAACTTCGCCTACGTGAAGCGTCAGTCGGGAATCGACGACATGTTTAACTTCGAGACGTTTGGGAACAGTATGATCTGCTTGTTCCAGATCACCACCTCCGCCGGGTGGGACAGTCTGCTCAGCCCCATCCTCAACAACTCCCCCGAGGAGTGCAACCCCCACCTCCCCCACACCGGCACCACGGTCAAGGGGAACTGCGGGAACCCGTCCGTGGGCATCACCTTCTTCGTCACGTACATCATCATCTCCTTCCTCATCGTGGTGAACATGTACATCGCCATCATCCTGGAGAACTTCAGCGTGGCCACGGAGGAGAGCACGGAGCCGCTGAGCGAGGACGACTTCGAGATGTTCTACGAGGTTTGGGAGAAGTTTGACTCGGAGGCGACGCAGTTTATCGAGTACGCAAAACTGTCCGACTTCGCCGACTCGCTGTCGGAGCCGCTGCGCATCACCAAGCCCAACAAGATCAAGCTCATCTCCATGGACCTGCCCATGGTCAGCGGGGACAAGATCCACTGCCTGGACATCCTGTTCGCCTTCACCAAGCGAGTCCTGGGGGAGTCGGGCGAGATGGACGCCCTCAAGCAGCAGATGGAGGAGAAGTTCATGATGGCCAACCCTTCCAAGATCTCCTATGAGCCAATCACAACGACTCTGAGGCGGAAGCAGGAGGACGTCTCGGCCACGGTGATCCAGAGGTGCTACCGCAGACACCTGGTGAGGCGGCAGATGAAGGCCGCCTCCTACTTGTATCGTCAGATCACAACTCCTCGACACGCAGGAGGCGTCTGTGAAGAAGGAGGCGAGGGGATGTTCGGTGAAGACGCTCCTGAGAAGGAAGGGCTGATCGCCGCCATGATGAGGGAGAACTACGGCTCCAGTCTGCTGGGGATCGAACACTCCGAGACCGTTTCCTCCACCTCCTCTCCGCCGTCGTACGACAGCGTGACGCGAGCCACCTCCGAGGTATTCCACCCGCTTGTTGTCAACACAGGAGTCGTTGTTGTTGTTGTTGACGCTGCAGGAAGTGAACCCAGCGAACAGTCGTCCTCGGTGCTCGACCCGGACCAGCGACAGGAAGCGGTTCCGTAGCTGGAACCGAATAAGCATTTAACAGACCAGGGTTCTCTTGTGTTCTGTTGTCTGCTGAATGTACCACAGCTGGGGAACGCTGGAGAGGAACCGCATGGGAGCGAGGAGCAGCAGGAGGTGCAGGAGGCGCAGGAGGCGCGAGGGAAAGGAAACAACGTGGAATATTTACTATCTTAATGTTACTTCCTGTTCCCTGAGAAGTTTCCTGGACTCGACAGCGAGTTCCTTGACTGGGAAACAGACAAACTGCAGAGAAGGAAACCAGTGAAAGACAGAAGAGGAGAGAAGAACCTCCTCTGGATCCCTCTGACCTTCTGGGTCTCTGGTGTTTTCAGGACATTGACTGACCTTTGACCTCAGCTACAGGGGTCAGAGCAACTATATCACAGATGTATCCATCATTTATTGGCCTGGGGGGGTGTGCCTTCCCACAGATGATCAAAGTGCTCGGAGTTAGCCGGGCTGTGAGAGCGACGCCGTTTCCCTCATGCTAACAGACGCTCGAGGGGGGGGGGGGGGGGGGGAACAGTGAACGTGATTTTAACAATGTTTTGGTAGTAAAAGTATAACTTTCTTGATGTTACCAGTCTTTTAATAGCGGTACGATTATTACTATTTTTTATATTTTTTAGAGTAAGTTGAAGAAAACAATACGCAGTCTCCCTCTTTGACTCCAGAGGGCGCTGGTGACGAACGAGCGACTGAACTACAACGTTGAAACAGACGAGAGAAGAGAAGGAGAAAAATCTGAAGAACCGGAGAAGCAACGTCATCAGTTTTTAGTTTTAACTTCACTTTAACACATCTGGATCACGTCACATCCAAGAAGAGCCGCGAGGGTTTTATTATTCTCTTCTGAAAACGTTTGCGATAACACCAAAAATCTGAAAGTGCACAATGAGATTTAGTCGCGGACTCTTCCAGCTGTGATTGTAATGGGGGGGTGGGGGGGGGGGACGTCGTCCTCGGCTCCATGACCAGCGGGTGATTTGTCCTCGTAAATATTACATAGAATTACAAATACTACGACTTAATTCTCTTAAAATTTGAACTTTTTTCCCGTAACACTATGACTCAATTGTTGTCAATTTCTGACTTTATTTCTCATCAAATTATGAATTTGTTTTGAACAATTGACCCATTTATCAATAGAACGACTTTCATATCTTAAAATCTGAAGGCGTTAATCATGTTGTTTACTTCAAAGTAGGAAAAATATTGTTTCATCCAGTTAAAAGCGAAGCGAAGAACCAAACAACATAAAGTCAGTTAATATGTTAAAGTTCAAAACATCATAGAAAAGTGTCGGACTGTGTGAATCGCTCACGAGACTGTTAGCAGCAGTGATGTCACTATTCACGACAAATCACCCGTCAACTCCGTCTGGTCTGAGTTTGGCTCCGCCCACATTGGATTGTCGAACGACCAGAGAGCGACATCACAATCTCATCCCCGTTTAGTTTTCACTCATCCTCGTGTTTGAGCTACGATCAGTGTCCTGGATAAAAACCCGAGTTAGCCACCAGGTGGCAGCAGAGACTCGGTTCTGCTGTCGGCTCTAAATTCTCCGACTCGTTTGTCGCTGAAGAACATTTGAGATTATTCATCTCTGAATTCATGAAGCTGTTTATTTCTGTAACAAAAGCAACATAAAACAGATCAAATCCAACAAACTGGAGGAAGTGAGGAGACGAGAGGGTTTCATCCTTTTTCTTCTTTGTGTCTTTTGATTTCATTTGTCGACGATGAGAAACATATTTAATTAACCAGATTTACACTGTAAACTTATTCCTTGTGACAACAGTTTGAAAAGTGAACCAGCGTCTGCAGCGGTTTGTTTCCAGGACACTGAAACCACGACGCTCAAAGCTTCTTCACTTCCTGTTTCACTAAATGATATGAAGAGTTTCATGTGAAATCAAAGTGATAATTTCTGATGCAGTGATTCCTGTTTAGTTTCTTAACTGAGAAGTGAAACTGAAGGTTTGGAACAATTGGACCAAAGTTCAAAAGATAGAAAATAAATGTTTTCCCTCACAATCGATCGATTTAAAAAAAAAAAAAACTCAAAGGTATTTTATTTTTCTTTTAACAAATCTTGAGATTGAAAAGAAACTCTTCAAATCACATCACAGCTTTAATTATGTATATTTATTTATTTATTTATTTATTCATTGGATGATTTCTGGTCGATTGCTTTGTTTGATCTCAGATTCAGATTTCATGGAGGCTCCACCCTGACACGACTCTTTATCTATTTTGCACAGAGAAACAAAAAAGACCAAACCGCGTTAAGCAATAACGGTTTGCCGACACATTCAAGTGAATTCTTAGAGAATCTTTTTCTCACTGTTTGAATCTGTCGCTGATCTGAGGAAAACACCTGAAATGCACAAGAACACCTGAACGAGTTGAAGAGACTTGTTTCCCTGATGCAGCACAGACAGTGTTACTGAGGAATCACAGACGAACACACTGACATGAAGCTGCGTGTTTTTATTCAAGTGTCAAAGTGTGCGTACAGCGTTTGTTTGGTCGATATCAATATTACCAACCTCTCTCTCTCTCTCTCTCTCTCTCTCTCTCTCTCTCTCTCTCTCTCTCTCTCTCTCTGTCCCCCGGGGGATCTTTACTAAACGCTTTATTAGACTAATATGAAAAAGGGAAAAAGACAAAAAAGAAGAGTTTTACTGGTCTGGACTCTGTTTCTACTAGATTCTATTGAGATAATAAACATGTAGGTAAATACTTAAGACACTGCTGAACTGTGCGGAGGCGTCTCCAGGTTGCAGTGGTGCTGAAGGGCTGTTTCCAGTAGCAATAGACCCAGAGTGTGCCTGCTACACATCAACCCAACTCTCCAAGCCATGCTCCCACTTTGACTGACTGGCTGATTGACTGATTAAGTGTTTTTGATAATGAGCAAGGTCCACGGTCTCTCATCCCCCCCCCCCCCCCCCCCCCGTCACCGCTGAGGCTCAGCACTGAGAGCCGATTGGCTGATGACACGATTACAGGAAACGACTGAAAGGTTCAGATTCACGAAGACGTTCAAAACGATCAAATCAGAAAACTGGGCTGGTTCATAAAGTCAAGATGCAAATCTGCATCATTCAGGAAAATAAATTGACCTCCTCAGTTACAATATGAGAAATTTAATTAAAAAGGATTGTGCTGCCTTTTCTGAAGTGGTACAAGAGTCGATGATTTGTGTAATAATTCAAACGTCAGAATGTTTCCACAGCGCAGGGAATGAAAACCCGGAATCGAACGTCTGATTCTCTGATGGAACTGTTCCTGGTTTGGAACAAAAGCTTCATTCAACGGTTTGTGTTGAACTTCGGTGAATCTGGACCTTTGGTTTCACTGAGCACAAAATCTTCAGCTGCACATCGACTGTGTCGCTTCAGAGCAGAAAACTGAACCCGAGTTCTGAGTCCGGGCGGGAAACAGGAACTCAAACCGGCCCGTGTGTCACCTTCAAAATAAAAGGACAAACTCGTAGGTACCAACCCGGAGGACATGCACAGGAAGTGGTGTCATTGTTCATTGTTGTTACTGTTGTTACTCTTGACTCTGTGAAATGCAATACAACACTTGTGTAACCAGGCGGCGAGTGAAGCTGCATCTTCTTTACCGAACCGAGTCAGTTCGTGGATTTGGTTTTTCCAGGCGTCCTCTCACTGCTTCAACCACCGTCGCCCCGTTTACACCGCAACTGGTTTCACACCGATTGTCAAAGTGGTTCCGTCGGGTCTTCATATCAGTCACACAGAAACCTCATTTCTCCAGATGGTTGCCTTGATTCAGGTGAGGAGGAGACGAGAGGCTGAATATTTCACTTCCTGATCATCAAGTTGTTTGTAACGGAGGCTCAGAGAGTTCATCACGAACACGTCAGGTTGGAAAAGGTCAAATCACAGTTTTGAAGACGAGAGGTTTATTTATATGAGCATTGTTAATGTGAGTGGATCCACGTCAGAGATTTTACTTTGAAAGAGTCAGGAACATAAAGAAGACGGACAGGAAGTGGGAGATTCTTCTACAGTAGTGCCCTGAACAAATTCAACAACTGAACATTACACACATGAAAATATCAATAAGTGAGAAAGTTATGAGGTTTTCCTCCGACCTCAGTGAAACCTCGGTGTAAAGGAGGCGAAGCTGTGCCTCAGTGACCCCCCCCCCCGTGTTTTAGAGACAATAATTGAAATATATATACACACTTTTTAGGTACTTTGAGTTGAAATACTTTAGTATTTTGCAAATTCATGTCTCTGTATATAAAAGAAAAAAGCCTCCTGTAATAAACCAGAACAAATTTAATACTGAATCTACAGTGTTGGTTTTAGTTTGAAGTTTCTGTGTCTACCTATATATTTATGTCTTTAATACAAAATATTAGAGCGAGAGAGAGAAGACATGAGGAAGGAGAGAGGGGAAGAGGAGGAGAGAAGGAGGAAGGATAGAGGGGAAGAGGACGAAGGAAGGAGGAAGGATAGAGGGGAAGAGGAGGAAGCAGAGAGGGGAAGATGAGGAAGGAGAGAGAGCAGGAGGAAGGAGAGAGGGGAAGAGGAGAAAGGAGAGAGTAGACGAGGAGGTAGGAGAGGGGAAGAGGAGAAATGAGGAAGGAGAGAGTGGAAGAGGAAACATGAGGAAGGAGAGAGAGGAGGAGGAAGGAGAGGGGAAGAGGCGACATGAAGGAAATGAGTTTTAAAATCTGTGGTAATACTGCCTCCTGCTGGAGAAAACAGGCACTGCAAGAGAGAGGGGAAGAGGAGACATGAGGAAGGAGTGAGGGGAAGAGGAGGAAGGAGAGAGAGGAGGAGGAGAGGGGAAGAAGAGACATGAGGAAGGAGAGAGTGGAAGAGGAGAGGAGGAAGGAGAGAAGGGAAGAGGAGGAAGGAGAGAGGAGAAATGAGGAAGGAGAGAGTGGAAGAGGAGAAATGAGGAAGGAGAGAGTGGAAGAGGAGAGGAGGAAGGAGAGAGGGGAAGGGGAGGAAGGAGAGAGGAGAAGAGGAGGTAGTAGAGGGGAAGAGGAGGCAGAAGAAGTGAGGGGAAGAGGAGGAAGGAGACATGAGGAAGGAGAGAGTGGAAGAGGAGGAAGGAGAGAGGAGAAAGGAGAGAGGAGAAATGAGGAGGGAGAGAGTGGAAGAGGAGAGGAGGAAGGAGAGGGGAAGAGGAGACATGAAGGAAATGAGTTTTAAAATCTGTGGTAATACTGCCTCCTGCTGGAGAAAACAGGCACTGCAAGAGAGAGTGGAAGAGGAGACATGAGGAAGGAGTGAGGGGAAGAGGAGGAAGGAGAGAGAGGAGGGAGGAGAGAGTGGAAGAGGAGAGGAGGAAGGAGAGAGGGGAAGAGGAGAGGAGGAAGGAGAGAGGGGAAGAGGAGGAAGGAGAGAGGAGAAGAGGAGGTAGTAGAGGGGAAGAGGAGGCATAAGGAAGGAGTGAGGGGAAGAGGAGGAAGGAGACATGAGGAAGGAGAGAGTGGAAGAGGAGGAAGGAGAGAGGAGAAAGGAGAGAGGAGAAATGAGGAGGGAGAGAGTGGAAGAGGAGAGGAGGAAGGAGAGGGGAAGAGGAGACATGAGGAAGGAGAGAGTGGAAGAGGAGGAAGGAGAGAGAGGAGGAGGAGGAGGGAGAGAGGAGAAGGGGAGGGAGGAGAGGGGAAGAGGAGACATGAGGAAGGAGAGAGTGGAAGAGGAGGAAGGAGAGAGAGAGGAGGAGGAAGGAGAGAGGAGAAGGGGAGGGGAAGAGGAGACATGAGGAAGGAGAGAGTGGAAGAGGAGAGGAGGAAGGAGAGAGGGGAAGAGGAGGAAGGACAGAGGAGAGGGAGAGGGGAAGAGGAGTCATGAGGAATTAGTGAGTGGAAGAAGAGAGAGGAGGAGGAAGGAGAGAGTGGAAGAGGAGAGGAGGGAGGAGAGGGGAAGAGGAGACATAAAGGAAATAAGTTTTAAAATCTGTGGTAATACTGCCACCTGCTGGAGAAAATAGGCACTGCAAGAGAGGGGAAGAGGAGACATGAGGAAGGAGTGAGGGGAAGAGGAGGAAGGAGAGAGGGGAGGAGGAGGAAGGAGAGAGGAGAAGGGGAGGGAGGAGAGGGGAAGAGGAGAGGAGGAAGGAGAGAGGGGAAGAGGAGGAAGGACAGAGGAGAGGAGGGAGGAGAGGGGAAGAGGAGACATAAAGGAAATGAGTTTTAAAATCTGTGGTAATACTGCCTCCTGCTGGAGAAAATAGGCACTGCAAGAGAGGGGAAGAGGAGACATGAGGAATGAGTGAGTGGAAGAAGAGAGAGGAGGAGGAAGGAGAGAGGAGAAGAGGAGGTAGGAGAGGGGAAGAGGAGACATGAGGAAGGAGTGAGGGGAAGAGGAGAGGATGAAGGAGAGAGGGGAAGAGGAGAGGATGAAGGAGAGCGGGGAAGAGGAGAGGAGGAAGGAGAGAGGGGAAGAGGAGACATGAGGAAGAAGAGAGTGGAAGAGGAGAGGAGGAAGGAGAGAGGGGAAGAGGAGAGGAGGAAGGAGAAGAGGAGACATGAGGAAGGAGTGAGGGGAAGAGGAGGAAGGACAGAGGAGAGGAGGAAGGAGAGGGGAAGAGTAGTCATGAGGAATGAGTGAATGGAAGAAGAGAGAGGAGGAGGAAGGAGAGAGGAGAAGAGGAGGTAGGAGAGGGGAAGAGGAGGCATAAGGAAGGAGAGAGTGGAAGAGGAGGAAGGAGGAGAGGGGAAGAGGAGACATGAGGTAGGGGAGAGTGGAAGAGGAGAGGAGGAAGGAGAGAGGGGAAGAGGAGGAAGGAGAGGAGGAAGAAGAGGGGAAGAGGAGAGGAGACATGAAGGAAATTTTTAAAATCTGTGGTAATACTGCCTCCTGCTGGAGAAAACCGGCACTGCAAGAGAGAGGGGAAGAGGAGACATGAAGGAGTGAGTGGAAGGAGAGTAGAGGAGGAAGGAGAAGAGGAGGAAGGAGAAGAGGAGGAAGGAGAAGAGGAGGAAGGAGAGGGGAAGAGGAGACATGAGGAAGGAGTGAGTGGAAGGAGAGAGGGGACGAGGAGGAAGGAGAGAGTGGACTCCCTCCTCACCCTGACTCTGATTCCTCAGCACAATTCGTGGATCTTGATTAAAGGAGAATCCAGTTTCCAGTGGACTGATATTAGTGATTGTGTGATTTGCTGCAGCTTGTTGTGAGTTACACTGAGTGATGTTCTATTGAAATGTGTTGTCATGAAACTAACTACTTCTCTGATGTAACGTCTAAATTTAACTTTGACTCTGTTTGCATCTTATATACTCTCATTTGCTTTTCATCAGTAAATATTGAGACAGAACTGAAGAATTAAAAACACAGACTCAGTGGATCTACAGCAAATCATCGTTTATTCTCCTGCACGTTTAAAAGCAAATAAAAGTAGAAGCTTGTCTGTGGACGTTGGACCTGCTCTGCCTCGGCAGCGTGTTCCCGTTCGAACTACGTGTTTGAATCCCAACGACTCACAGACACTTCACAGTCGACCAACATTCAAACGCTGCAGAGCCCGTGACGCCCCCTAGTGGTAAAACAGAAATACAGTACAGAAACCCACCCTCCCAGTTAAGCCCAATCTGTCACTCAAATAAATTAACCCGATAGTTTTGCGTCAGCGTCCATCAGTGTTTGCATCAGTGCTTTAGGGGTTCTCACGATTCAATGGAGAAAAGAAATTGTTTCACTTCATGAGTTGTTCTTTCAAACTTCTGTGTTCACTTCACATTTTCTTAGTTTGAACCGTTTTTTTTGTTTCGTCTCCGAATCCAAACGCGTCCCTGTTGTTGCCTCCGGCCGTTGAAACGTCCACAGGAAGATCTGGACCTGGTTCTGATTCAAAGTGTCAGCGGCGGATTAGAGAGCGAGCGTCAGGCGCTGTGTGAACCTTCTCAGAGGAAGGAGGGATGGAGCAGAGGAAGGAGGGATGGAGCAGAGGAAGGAGGGATGGAGCAGAGGAAGGAGGGATGGAGCAGATGGAAGAGAGCGAACACTCGCCACAAAAACAAAAAAGTGGATTCTAACGCAAAAACGACACCGAAAAAAAGAAACAAACTGCAAAAGAGAAGCGGTCACGGTGTCTCCATCACACCGGAGTGAATCGACTCAGGAACAAATCTGCAAACACAGCGTCCGTTCATCATTTCTACAGAACGAAGGAAAGAGTTGATGTTTTCCATCGACTCTTCAAAAAGCTGACGAGTCATCGTTTGATTTCTTCTAGAAAACGGACAAAGATTGAAGCAGATTCGTTTCGTGTGGATCCTTTGATCCGATGATTCTTTTCAGCCCAATGAACCAAACTGAACACAGTAAAAAAACAAACAGAACAATGATGACATCAGCAGTTGTTGACCCGTCAGAGAGAAACGTTGTCGTGTCTCAGAAACACAACAAACCTTCGTGTGACGGCTTCACCAACACAACTTAAACAAACAGGGCAGTGCAGTGTGTGTGTGCTCAGCAGATTTCAAGCTGAACATAGAGCCAGCCATCGCTGAGCTTGGCACTGGTCAAAGTTTCTCAGTAGAGCGGCAGAGTGCGCTTGATGTGGCGCTCGCAGCCCCCCCCCCCCTCCCTCAGAGGGGCGGGTGGAGTGTTGTCGCCGCGGTGCAAGGCGCCGTCACTCGTCGGAGCCGACCGAGCGTTTCTGGTTCCTCTTGCGTGGAGATCGTCTCGGAGACGCTTTGTCTGTGAGGAGAGAAGAAGACAGAGTCATGGAGGAGGAGGACCAACAGACGAACATCTGGCCTCGTTCACACCTCCTCTTAACATCTGACCTGAGATCTGACCTCACGTTCACACCTCAGATTCATCCTGACCCTCTGATCTGATCTCACTTCCTGCTCTACATGCAGATCAACACCTACGTCACTTGTGTTCATCACGAGATTAAAGAGGTTTCCTCTACTAACATGGAGGAGGTGGAGTTTATGTGCTACACTGCAGCCAGCCACCAGGGGGCGACCCAGATGTCGTCCATCTCTATTTACGGTCGTGTTTTATACAGTTTAGTCCAAAAAGAGAATTGTGAATAAGGAAAGAGATTAATAGGTGCAGCCGAAGCTCCACTTTAAAGTAATATAAATTATAATTAATAAAATAAGTTTTGCTCATAAAGAGTTGGTTTTAACTGATGAACACGAAATGTAGAACTTGTACTTTTAATTAAATTTCTCCATGTGACAATATCTTCATTTGACCCAACATGGTTTAATATTTAATGACAATGAGAGCTTTGATTGTTGAAGAACAAGAGCTACCACCCCCCCCCCACTCCCCATCTGAGAAGAAACATTTAAATAAGACCAGAAGGTTCCGAGTCCAGACACACGACATGAAGCCGACCTCACCTCTGCGACTCTGCACTGAAGACGCAGGGAAGCGTGACAGCGAGGAAGAAGAAGGAGAGAGAGAGAGAGAGAGAGAGAGAGAAGGTTAAAGGTCACTGAGAAACAGGTGAAGCAGGAAGACAACAGAGACGTCAGCTGACCCAGCGAGGAAACATCAAAGGACATGGAGACCGTCTGGACTCCAACAGCCATTTGTTTGTGTTCATGTTAATTCACCTGAACTCATTCAGCAGTTTGTCGTCACTCAGGATTAAAACACTGAACCAGTTTCTGTTCATCAAATGAGTGAAGAGTACGTACTGATCTGGTTGAGTGTTTCCTGAGGGATCCAGCTCAGATCCACGTCGCTGTGGCTCGAGGTTCCCATCTCCACCTTGGCAGCTGGACGCCTCCTCTGCACACACACACACACAAAGAGAGAGAGAGAGAGAGAGAGAGAAGCCAGGCAAGTTACTTCAGGGTTTCTTCAAATATGACAAACTCAAAGATTCCCTGTTGTCAACAGAGTGTAAAGTATCATTTTAACACTTCTTGTTATTATTTAAAAATCACTTTTCACTTCATCAAGAGATTTGACTTCTACATGCACATGATTGGTGGGTGATCTGAAACTGAGCCTTTAAATGAATAACTCTTCTTCTGGGTAATTTCCTCTGTTAATGAACAAACATGAAGGTGTTTCATCTTAAGAGATAATAAACGTGATGTTTACCTTTCGAGACTCCATCAGCTGGTGGAGGCCGACGACGACCAGCAGCCCGAGGCCCGACAGGAAGACGTACATGAAGATCCTGAACATGGAGGAGACAAGAGGGTGAGGACGAAGAGGGAAAAGAAACTAGAAATACACACTAAGAAATTCCTTCAAGGCGTTCTTGAGATATCACGTTCACATGAAAACATTACACCTCTGGCCACTAGGTGTCACCAGCGCAGAGACATAACAGAAATGAATGAGACAAGCAGAACCAACACGTACGTCTCCCCGTCCAGGCCGTCCTCTCTCTCAGTGATAGTCACCGTCTGGTTGAACACTGCGTCCTGGAAGACGTTTCCCTGCAGAAGAAGAAGACAAAAGAAGAAAATCAGGACAAGAGAGGAACAACATGGAGAGTGGGAGGAGAAGAGATGGAGGAAGAAACAAAGGTCAGAGGTCAGAAGTTTAAACGTTGAAGAGCATGGAGGGATCCTTACACTGCCGTCCTTGTAGTTCAGGTTGATGACGAGTCCGAACGGCCGCCCCCCCATTGGCTCCGCGGGGATGAAGGAGTACTCGAACGTGGCCTGTTTGCTGGCTGGCACCACGGTGCCCAGCTGCAGAGCCGTGAAGTTCTGGATGTAGAACTGGTAATCCTGACCGAGACAAACAGAACCAGGTTAGACTGTTCAGGGACCAGGGACCTGTGGTGGTGTGTGGTGGTTGGAGCTGAGCAGGGGGGGGGGGGGGGGTCCTGAGACTCCTACCTGTGGGTAACGGAAAGACGCGTCCAGAGACTCCACCACGAATTCCTCGGCTCCCTTGTTGGTGAAGCCGAGCAGGAACTTCACGATGTCGTTGGCTGGGAAGTCTGGAGGGAAACCAGGACACGGGTCAGACGAGGTCACACAGCGATGGAGAAATGATGAATGAGAGAAAAGAGTTCTTTACCATCTCCTTTGACAAACAGGATGGTGGTGTCAGCGTTGGGGGAAGCCTTCACCTCTCCAACCAGCGCCTCCTCCTCTTCCTCTTCTTTTTCTTCCGTCTACACAAACACATTCAGCAGGTTTAGTTTCCCTGAGTATCAATTCATAACTTCAAGTCGAATCTAAGCTTGTCAAATTTTTTTTTTTTTTTTTTTTTTAAATTGTATTTAATGATAAGTTCATTCACGAGTCCACACGTTGACATTTAAGATTATAAACATGTCACTGTAGAACATTTTAAATCATCTATGTGTGTGAATAACATTCTGTCCAATGGTTTTGTTTGTGATATGTTGACCTTGATGCAGTCGGTCACTCACCAGCTCCACGTGATCATCGTCTTCCACCTCCGCCTCATCGTCCTCGTCTTCAGCCGTCACATCGTCCACCACATCTTCCTCCACGGCCTCAGCCTCCTCATCTTCAGTCAGATCCTGAGCACTCACCACCGGCCCTGACATCAAAACAAATGGTTAATCTCAGTGAATTGGGTGAAGAGCTCTTCAGTGATTTTCAACCACATCAGAAACAACAACAGGTACAAACACCTGCAGGATTCTGCTTCACCCACAGAACCAGAACCACCGAGCAGGAGAGGAGAAGTTCTCCAAACCGACTGCACGACTCAGCCTGCATCCGACAGGCGACGGTTTCAAACTAACACGACTTCTGTCTCAGTTTTAATCAACGTCCGTTCTAACACGCATGAAAACTGAAATCACATGACCTGTCACATGCACGTGCCAGTGTGAACAAATCACATCTGGTCTCCCCCCCCATTGAAACCGCTGTATCTTTGTAAAATACAGAACTGAACAGCTGTTACGACCTCACAGGGTCAGTAACTGATTCTCCATGTTGTCTCTGGGAGCTGAGGCTGATGGTTTCTCTACTGGAAAGAGGTCATGTGACAGGAGCCGGACGAATCAGGAAAGTTCTCATCAGTGGTCGTGAGCGTCTACACCATCGTTTCCCAACATGGCAGCTTGTGCTCATCCAACGTAAAGCCTGAAGTTCTCAAACTAAAACCATGTTTCCAATCTTCTGCTGAAGCGATTCGAAGATGTTTAAAGTCATCGTGGTCTTCAGATATTTCTTTGAATATAGATTTGAAACACAGACACGTGATCAGTTCTGCTTACAGCTGCTGGAGGGGCGTTGCTGTAAACTATATTCTGTGTGGAGGGTTATCTTCATACAATTTGACAAATCGTAACTTCGAGTCGAGACCAACACCCAGAAAAATCATCCTGAAGAGATGAATTCCTTCAGGATAAGGCTTTAATGAAAGGATTAATAATTACTGTTTATAATCCCTTGTGTGGATTTTACACAGAATCAGATGTTTGGAACCACAGTGAAAAGCAGGTGAGCTCAGATCGAGTAGAACATGTAGTTAGTCTCGTTACAGCCTGAGAGAGAAACTGACAGAACATCAACATCTCGACTTTAAACAGAACAAACTGCAGATGATCTTCAACCACGTGACCACATTCACTATATTATATTACTATAATAATTACAATGAGGAAACGGAACCAGACTGTCCGTGACGCGTCCACCAGAGGCTGTTAGCATGATGCTACCTTTAAAATGAGCCTCGTGTTTCTGCTTAATCAACAAATCAGACGTGTCCCAGTTTATTAAAGGTTCTTAGTCCCCGCGATGTAAAGTGAGGTCACCGGGGAGTGAAGCCTCTTTCTGGAAGAGCCCAGAGACAGTTAGCATGTTAGCTTCAGTAAGGACACGTCAGTGTTAGCAGGCGGACAAAGTGCGGCCCTGCAGCTAGCCGCTAATAGCTAACACTCAACTCCATACACAGACCTTCACGGGACAGAACTCACTTCACTTCCCGACCACAAACTATCACCGAGTCCGGGGAAGCGCCACGAGTCACACACAGTCAAATCCAGGTAGATCTAAATGAGGCCGCCCTGTTCACGGAGCTAGTTAGCTGCTAGGCTAGCACGTCCGCTGCAGCTAGCTACCGGAGCCTGTCTCCAGCGGGGTTAGGGTGAGTTATATGATTCGGGTTACCTCTGGTGAGCAGCGCAGCGGGGAAGGCTAACAGCGCGAGCAGCAGCAGTTTGGGAAGAAACTTCATCTTTAATGGCAGTAACCAGCGGCAGCTCTCACTCAGTGTCCGACACTCACTTCCGCTTTAAACACACCGACCGGAAACAGTTGGTCCGCTGGCGAAACACGTCCACAGCGCTGTTTGCCGTGTTCCATGTCGTGTCGATGGTTCCATGTGCTTATCGCGAGATTAGCTCGAAATTAACATCTGGTTCAGTCTGTCCGGTTCAAGACTTCTGTCTGGTTCCGTCTGTCTGGTTCTAGAGTTCTGTCTCGTTCTAGAGTTCTGTATTGTTACAGACTTATGTGTGGATCAGTCTGTCTGGTTCTAGAGTTCTGTCCGATTCTAGAGTTTTGTCTGGTTCTAGAGTTCTGTCCTTGATTGAATTGGTGGGAAAAGCAGAATAAAAACAAATGTTCTCATAAATATCAATCCTCTTACACGTCGGGATTTTTATCAAGATCCATGAATTAATCTCTGAAAATGTTAAAAAGGTTCCGTCTCACAATGAGAAAATGAAATGGTCAGATTAAACTTTGTCATTTCCTGTAATACAAGTACAACGTAATGCAGTTTTTCCCTCGTACCAGAAAGTACAAATAGTAGATTAAGGTGCTGATGAGGTCACATTCACGGGTGATATAGAGCTTATATTCTGTAAAATGTTATGTTGCGTATAATCATGAAAAGAATCCCAATCAGGAGTTCATGGATCCGCAGCAACATCTCGTGAGTTCTTGTTCTTCTGGATGAAGGTTAACAAGTTGACCAGGAGATACTTTGACCCCAATCAACCAATGTGAGCTGCTATTACAATTAATTACATCTATAATAAGTATCTCATCTATTATCGACTTAATAAAGGGCTTGAACATGAAGTGAAACCATCATGTTGAGACAAGTGTCTCCACAAAATAACACAAACTGTTCAACACAACAGGCCCAACATGTCCACTGTCTTCAGGACATCATCTCAAAGACACTTTCTGTCCCTTGTCTCTGCTGGGAATCTCCCATCATCAATTATTTCCCAGCATGCAGCTGTTCCCAGAGGCTGCTACAGTCTCCCCCTGGTGGTTGTTCTGAGGTGGTGGTCGAGAACGTACAACAAGAATCTTCATCTACTTTTGTATAAAACGTCATCGGGTCAGTTTTCTATTAAATATGGTAAAATGTTTATTAAACAGTTTCCTCAGAGACTTAAAGATGCTCTGCTCTTCATCGACTCTTCTTCATACTGTAAATGTCTTATTCACTTTTCTTCTGCTGGTTTCCATTATGTCAAACTGGTGATTTTGTTCTTTTACCTGCACCAAGGACGAGATGTTTCCACCAGTTTGTTTGAAGAGGAAAGAAAAGCTGAGTCATGATTCCAGTGAAGTCGGTGGAAGGATGTTTATTGAGCATTAAAGCAGAGACAAGTAGAAACAGAACTTTTCTCTCTGAGATGTTTTTCTTCTCGTTACATCTGGTTTGTCACAGAGGAAATGATCCATGTGTTTGACTCATAGACTGAATATAAAGGCTTTGACTGGGATGTGCTGCTGTTATACTGCAGCGCCACCTGTGGGTCAAAAGTAGAAAAGCCACCACCGCTCTGCACCTGATGCAGAAATGAAAACGTCCCATTTTTAAGTCCAGAGTTTTGATCTTTTGTGTCAAAGACAAAACTCTGATTTTAAACTCAAAGGGATTTGATTGTGTTGAACTTTGTGTTGAACTAAATCAATTTGTGACGTGAATCCAGGAACTTTAAGATCATAAACAAACATATACACAGAATGTGGTTCTACACACATGAATAAACACAATCGGTGTGGAGGGCCATCTAGTGGTAAAGTTACATATTACAACCACCTCCTCTGATTCCTCTGGAGCTCTGTCTCCACTCTGCCTTTACATTACATTTCATTTACCTGACGCCTTTATCCAAAGCAACTTACAATAAGTGCATTAACCATGAGGGATCAAACCCAGAACAACAAGAATCATAAAGTACAATTTCTTCAAAAAAAAGATGTTTAAGTGCTAATAAATTATTAGTTTGACATTTGTATGGATCCTCAGGACACATCTCAGCCTCCGTCCACACACACTGTCCTCTTCACACTCTGCTCGTCGAAGATCTCCCCCACCACCTGTTGAGAGAAGAAGACATCAGTGTCACAGAGACTCACTTCATCAGCTGTGAGTCAGTGATGCAGCTCATCCAGTAGAAAGAGCAGCAGGGACTTCAGTCCTGTTCAGAGGTGGAGCAGCTTCCTCTCTGCTTCATGTTCACGTGTTGGAATGAACACACTAAGAGCTCAGTGTGTGTCCTCTGCATGTCAAAGTGCAGAGTGGACACCTGAGAGGTGGATTTACTGCTGTTACAGGTGAAGCCATGTTTCACTGTGTGTTGATGAACATCTGCTTCTGACAAACTGGGACCAGAGGAGACAGATGGACCTCAGCAGAGGTTCTGCTCTGTATAAAGAGCTCCTGGTTACCATGTGATGAGGAGAGGCTTCAGTCCCACTGATCTCAGAGCTGTGACAAAGATCCACCTGATCAGTTCTTCACTGATGAAGTGAGAGGACAAACTGTCTCAGATCAGATGAAGACGACACCGTCTCTGTCCCTCGTGTGAGGCTGTCAGCTGTGGTCCAGCTTCACTTCCTGTTCACATGAAAACAACAACAACTGTCGTCTTCACGTCAACTCAATCACATGATCCCAAGCAGCTTGTGGCTCGTCTGATTGTCCGACTGTTGTCCCTCTGTGTCTCTATCCAATCCTGACGTCTGTCCTCATTGTCCTCTCACAGCTTCACTGAGGAAACACTGAGGCCTGAACTATGAAGACACTTCAACATGTCCAGGAGATCTTTCTGAGATCAGCTCAACTGAACCTGACAGACACAGTCAGGCTAAGTGGTCACATGACGCTGGTTATCAACTCGTTAAGTTAACTCAGGTTTTCCTCATCGAGATCTGAGCGTGCACATAAAAGGGACGGGGTCTACTGTGTATGACCAATCACAGACATGGACAGTTTGACTGACAGCAGAGCCTCATATTTCACAACCAGGATCAAACTGTTCTATAATAAAAATCAGAGGAGAAAAAACACATGATCCAGAATAAAAGAAACTCAGTCACAGCTGCTAAATGCAGGAAGAACAGCTGGTAAAACATCTGGATCGTGTCAATGTGTAAGTTACAGCGCCCCCTGGTGGCATCTGGTAAAAATATATTACGTGACCACGAGCAGGTTAGCTGTTCATCAGAAGTTACCATGGTGATTGACCTGGTTAAGAAGTGGACGAGCTTCGTAGAACTGAAAAAACTAAACCTGAAGTTAACCTGATAACCACAAATCCTGCTTGGTAGCACAGACCCTGGATCTGTGATACTGACTGTGTTTTGTAACATACTGATGAAAGCAGCGTGGACTGACTCCAACCATCTACTGACCTCAGAGTCTCCAGTCGACAGGTTGAACTCTGCTGTAGATCAAGAAGCTCCTTCACTGCTGAGTCCTTCAGGTTGTTGTTTAGACTCAGATCCAGTTCTCTCAGATGAAAGGGGTTTGACCTCAGAGCTGAAGCCAGAGAAGAACAGCTGATCTCTGACAGTCTGCAGCGACTCAACCTGGATAAAGAATAAAACTTAACTGTAAATTTAACTGAGGTCAAGTGTGAAAATAACAGACACATATTCATGTCAGCACAGACTCATAAAATGGAAGATAAATATGAAATCAGACATGTTGGACTAAAAATGAGTCCTGATTCAGTATAAATAGATTATTTGGACCCGGTCTCTGTCCTGCAGATCAGTTTAGGAAATCCAGAACTAGAATCCAGAACTAGTGTTTTAACAATTAGATGAATATTTAAAACGTCTCAGATTAATTCATTAATGAATTCAAGTTATGTATGAAGAGGAATTACGTTAAATTATAATTAAATGAGATCAATTGTGTATAAAACTGTTTTATAGATATGAGATCTACAAAAGTCAGTCAGTGAACTGACCTCAGAGTCTCCAGTTGACAGGTTGGACTCTGTAGAAAACCACACAGCTCCTTCACTCCTGAGTCCTGCAGCCTGTTTTTAGTCAGATCCAGTTCTTTCAGATGAGAGGGGTTTGACCTCAGAGCTGAAGCCAGAGAAGAACAGCTGCTCTTTGACAGACTGCAGTTCCTCAACCTGGATAAAGAATAAAACTTAACTGTAAATTAAACTGAGTGCATGTGTGAAAATAAAGGACTTTGACTAAACATCACTGTCTCTGTTTTCAGACCTGAAGTCTGAGTCAAGTTGTTCTGGAACTTTTCCTGCAGCCTCCATATAGAGTTTCTGATTGAGTCCATGTGAGATTAGAGAAGGTGAATGTCTTCATATTTAAATACTTTATGTCTACATACTATATATGTACATACTTTATATTTAAATACTTCATAAATAAATACGTCACATTTACATACTTAATATTTCCAAATGATATATTTTGCTGCAACATGACACTTCACCACTAGTTGTCACTATATTCTACATACTGAACCTTTAACATCAAAACATGATGTCTGACCTCAGAGTCTCCAGTCGACAGGTTGGACTCTGTAGAAAACCACACAGCTCCTTCACTCCTGAGTCCTGCAGGTAGTTGTCACTCAGATCCAGTACTCTCAGATGAGAGGGGTTTGACCTCAGAGCTGAAGCCAGAGAAGAACAGCTGATCTCTGACAGACTGCAGTCCTTCAACCTGAATAAAGAATAAAACTTAACAGTAAATTAAACTGAGTTCATGTGTGAAAATAACAGACACATATTCATGTCAGCACAGACTCATAACATGGAAGATAAATATGAAATCAGACATGTTGGACTAAAATCGAGTCCTGATTCAGTACAAATAGATTATTTGGACCCGGTCTCTGTCCTGCAGATCAGTTTAGGAAATCCAGAACTAAACTCAGTGTTTTAACAAGTAGCTGAATATTTTAAATTTCACAGATTAATTAATGAATGGATTCAAGTTATGTATGAAGAGGAATTATGTTAAATTATAATTAAATTAGATAAATTGTGTATAACTGCTGTTTTATAGATCTACAAAAGTCAGTCAGTGAACTGACCTCAGATTCTCCAGTCGACAGGTTGGACTCTGTAGAAAACCACACAGCTCCTTCACTCCTGAGTCCTGCAGGTCGTTGTTGTCACTCAGATCCAGTTCTCTCAGATGAGAGGGGTTTGACCTCAGAGCTGAAGCCAGAGAAGAACAGCTGATCTCTGACAGACTGCAGTTCTTCAACCTGGATAAAGAAATGTGAATATTAGAATGTGTCCTCCTGCTGTTGTGGATCGTCATCATGTCAACACAGACTCTCAACATGCTGCTGACCTCAGTCCAGTCTGTGACCTGAAGATGAATATCAGAGCTAACGCTAGCCGGGGAACCGGGCTCCACAGGCCTTCCCAAGCTAACGCTAGCCGGGGAGCCGCGTTAGCTCGGGAGGGCCAGTGGAGCCTGGCTCCCCGGCTAGCGTTAGCTCGCGAGCTAAGGATGCTGCTGCTGCGCCAGCTCCAGCTCCCACTGCGGGGCTGTGCTGGGGAGCTGGGGCTCTCGCAGCCAGGCTTTGGCCCGCCTGACTCTGGTTCAAAACAATATGGTTGCAAGATTGTATCTTCGTCTCCAGTAGCCATATTTCTACAGAGGTAATGGATAGCTAAAAATCTTGGCGCTTGTATCTCGTGAAGGAGGGAGGAGGGGAGGGGGGAAGGGGGCACTCAAGGGGGCACTGTTCTAAAACAGGGGGCTGTTTTAGACAGGGTAAAAGGGGTGCTGTTTAAAATGATCCTTGAGGTATTTTGACCAAAATGTGCTACAGACATTTCATTAAGACCCCAAGGAACCATATCAACTGTGGTAAAATGGGCATACGATGGGTCCTTTAAATAAATAATGACCCAAGAAGAAAGAAATTCTGCAAAGTAAAGAAGGATTTAAGGACCTCAGAGTCTCCAGTCGACAGTTTAGACTCTCCAGTCCAGAACACAGCAGCTTCACTCCTGAGTCCTGCAGCTTGTTGTCACTCAGATCCAGTTCTCTCAGATGTGAGGGGTCTGACTTCAGAGCTGAGGCCACGACTTCACAGTGAGTCTCTGAGAGTCGACAAAGACCGAGTCTGTAATTAAAGAAAATATCTGTTAGAATAAAATCAGAAGACAAAATTCATAAATAACGCATGAATGGATTAAAGTTATGTATGATGAGGAATTATGCTAAATTAGAATTAAATTTGATAAATTGTGTATAAATGCTGTTTTATAGATATTAGATTTACAAAAGTCAGTAAGTAAACTGACCTCAGATTCTGCAGTCGACAGGTTGGACCCTGTAGAAAACCACACAGCTCCTTCACTGCTGAGTCCTGCAGGTAGTTGTGTCTCAGATCCAATTCTCTCAGATGAGAGGGGTTTGACCTCAGAGCTGAAGCCAGAGAAGAACAGCTGATCTCTGAGAGACTGCAGCCCTCCAACCTGGATAAAGATTCAAACTTAACTGTAAATTAAACTGAGTTCATGTGTGAAAATAACAGACACATA
This sequence comes from Pleuronectes platessa, assembly GCF_947347685.1. NCBI lineage: Eukaryota > Metazoa > Chordata > Actinopteri > Pleuronectiformes > Pleuronectidae > Pleuronectes > Pleuronectes platessa. The sequence continues at coordinate 20,647,661 of NC_070645.1, forward strand.
TCCATGTGAGCACAGACTCATAACATGGAGATAAATATGAAATCAGACATGTTGGACTAAAAACGAGTCCTGATTCAGTACAAATAGATTATTTGGACCCGGTCTCTGTCCTGAAGATCAGTTTAGGAAATCCAGAACTTAACTCAGTGTTTTAACAACTAGCTGAATATTTAAAATGTGACGTATTAATTAATGAATGAATTCAAGTTATGTATGAAGAGGAATTATGTTAAATTAGAATTTAATTATAAATTGTGTATAAATGCTGTTTATAGATATGAGATCTACAAAGTCGGTCAGTGAACTGACCTCAGAGTCTCCAGGCGACAGGTTGGACTCTGTAGAAAACCACACAGCTCCTTCACTCCTGAGTCCTTCAGCCTGTTGTTACTCAGATCCAGTTCTCTCAGCTGAGAGGGGTTTGACCTCAGAGCTGAAGCCAGAGAAGAACAGCTGATCTCTGACAGACTGCAGTCCTCACACCTGGATAAAGAAATATGAATATTAGAATGTGTCCTCCTGTTGTTGTGGGTCGTCATCATGTCAAAACAGACTCTCAACATGCTGCTGACCTCAGTCCAGTCTGTGACCCTGAAGATAAATATCAGATCAGACATGTTGGACCATTGTTTCATTCATCAGCTTCTTCTCTGTGTGTTGGTCACTGAGCAGGTTTGTGTAATTAAACACTGTTTAAAGTAGGGATGGCTCCTGACAGTCACTTCCTGTTTGTTTCTATACTTATCAACTGTCCAACGTGTTTCAATAAGAATGTGTCTTATTCTGAAAACCTGAGGAGGACGAGTGCTCGGCCTCAGTCCACATGTTATTTACTGACACTTTCTTAGTGATCAGGAGCAGGTGAGTGCAGGTGAATGGAGTTGATGAGGTGGACGTGACTGACAGGCTGGGTGAGTGACAGATGACTGAGGGACAGTGAGCAGAGCAGAACTGAGACAATTTAAATAAATAATGACCCAATGAGAAAGAAAGTCTGAAAAGTGAAGAAGGATTTAAGGACCTCAGAGTCTCCAGTCGACAGTTTGGACTCTCCAGTCCAGAACACAGCAGCTTCACTCCTGAATCCAGCAGCTCGTTCTTACTCAGATCCAGTTCTCTCAGATGTGAGGGGTCTGACTTCAGAGCTGAGGCCACGACTTCCCAGTGAGTCTCTGAGAGTTCACAACCACTGAGTCTGTAATTAAAGATAATATCTGTTAGAATAAAATCAGAAAACACAACATTCATACAAAACGTGATCATGTGACCCTCACTCTGCTAAATCCCCTCTTTGCCTCATGAACATTTTAAAAACTCTTCAAGAGAATCCTTTCAGATTTAATTCAAGCGTTCATTCAGACTGACAGAGGAACTCATTCGATTCAGGGGATCAAAGGTCAAAGGTCAAGGTCACGCAACATGTGCATTGCCTCTTGAAGTCTCAAGTCTGTCTTTCGGGGATTTCTTCACATTTTGACCAGTTGGACTCAAAGATAAACTGATTAGATATCCATCTACATGTCTCATGGTTTGTGGAGGAAGCTGGAGAACCCAGAGAAAACCCTGCAGACTCCAGGAGAACCTCCTCCTCACAGAAAGGCTGCACTAACAGTGTTGACCACTGCAGCACCATGCTGCCCAAAACAATGAGGATCATTTAACACTGAGTGTATTTGAAGAACGACTCATCTCCACTGATTGAACATGTTATTGATCATGTCTGGACTCACTTAGCCTTCCTGCAGTTCCTCACAGCTGGGATGAGTCTCCGTCGACCCTGGTCTGATGTCTTGAACTTCTTCAGGTCCAACTCATCCAGAACCTCCTCTGACATCTGCAGCATGTAGGCCAGAGCTGAGCAGTGGATCTCAGAGAGTTTCTCCTTTGATTTGTTCTCTGACGTCAGGAACTGTTTCATCTGCTGATGAACTGAGTGGTCGTTCATCTCAGTCAGACAGTGGAAGATGTTGATGCTTCTGTCAGGAGAACTGTCATCACTCTTCATCTCCTTCAGGTTGTTGATGACTCTCTGGATGATCTTTGGATTGTTTCCTGTCCGACCCAGCAGGCCTCCTAAGACTCTCTTGATGATCTTTGGATTGTTCCCTGTCCGACCCAGCAGGTCTCCTAAGGTTCTCTTGATGATCTTTGGATTGTTCTCTGTCCGACCCAGCAGGCCTCCTAAGACTCTCTGGTTGGACTCCAGACTGAGGCCGTGAAGGAAGCGAACAAACAGGTCCAGATGACCATTTGTACTGCTGAGGGATTTCTCCATGGTTCTCTTCAGGAGGTCATCCAGGGAGGAGGTATTGTCTGTGTCCCCATATGTTCCCAAGAAGTTGTTGAGTTCTTCTGTGTTCCTCTCGGTGTAACAGTGGAACATGTAGACTGCAGCCAGAAACTCCTGAACGCTCAGATGAACAAAGCAGTAGACTGATTTCTGGAAGATCACACACTCTCTTCTGAAGATCTCAGTACAGACCCCTGAGTACACCGAGGCCTCTGTGACATTAAGACCACACTGCTCCAGGTCTTCTTGGTAGAACATGATGTTTCCTTCCTCCAGATGTTTAAGTGCCAGCCTCCCCAGCTTCAGGAGAACGTCCCTGTCAGCCTCCGTCCGCTGCTGTGGACTCGTCTCATGTCCCTCACCGTACTTGTTGTTCTTCCTCTTTGTCTGAACCAGCAGGAAGTGTGAGTACAGGTCAGTCAGGGTCTTGGGCAGCTCTCCTCTCTGGTCTGTGGTCAACATGTGCTCCAGAACTGTAGCACTGATCCAGCAGAAGACTGGGATTTGACACATGATGTGGAGGCTCCTGGACGTCTTGATGTGTGAGATGATTCTGCTGCACAGCTCTTCATCACTGAATCTCCTCCTGAAGTACTCCTCCTTCTGGGCCTCAGTGAAGCCTTGTACTTCTGTGACCCTGTCAACACATGCAGTAGGGATCTGATTGGCCGCCGCAGGTCTGGAGGTTATCCAGACGAGAGCCGAGGGAAGCAGATTCCCCCGGATGAGGTTTGTCAGCAGCACGTTGACTGATGACCTCTGTGTGACCTCAGACACAAGCTCCCTGTGGTTGAAGTCCAGAGAAGGTCTGCTTTCATCCAGGCCGTCAAAGATGAACAAAGGTTTACAGACAGCGAGCGTCTCTGCAGTGAGCTTCTGTAACGCTGGATGGAAAACATGGAGCAGCGTGAGAAGACTGTGCTGCTGGTCCTTCACCAGGTTCAGCTCCCTGAACGAAAGCACAGCCAGCAGACCCACATCCTGGTTCTCTAAACCCTCTGCCCAGTCCAGAGCGAACTTCTGCACCGAGAAGGTTTTTCCAACGCCAGCGACGCCGTTGGTCAGGACGACTCTGATGCTGCTCTGCTGGTCAGTGGAGGCTTTAAAGATGTCGTGGACCTTGATGGGAGTGTCCTGGAGGATCTTCTTCTTGGAAGCCGTCTCAAGCTGCCTCACCTCATGTTGAGTATTAACCTCTTCACTCTGTCCCTCTGTGGTGTAGAGCTCAGTGTAGATCCTGTTGAGGAGGGTTCTACTTCCTGTTTCATCACTTCCTTCAGTCACATGTTCACATCTCCTCCTCACACTGAGCTTATGTTCATCTGAAACCTCCTGCAGACCACGATCTGTTGAAAGACAAGAAACAATGTGAGAGACAGAGAATCTGAGAATCTGCTGATTGTTTTCATCAGATACAGAAAAACTACAGAAAATAAAAGCTTTTTAACTTTGTGCTTTTCTAACGATGTTAAATGTTGATGCTGTATGAAGGAACAAAATAAAACCACATGTGCTGTTGTCAGAAGTGAAGACATCAGCAGACACATGTACAGTGCTGCTCTGACCGGCTGTCTGACCTCCAGCTCCTGTTCTGGATCTTTGTCCACACTGGGGACAGGAGGAGTCTCCTGAAGAACCAGACTGGTCCCAGTATGAGGTGATGCACTGTCTGCAGAACCAGTGTCCACAGCTGGTGGAGACTGGATCCTTCAGGACGTCCTGACACGAAGCACAGTAGGACGACTGCTCCTCCTCAGAAACATGACTCCTCCTCCTCTCCCTGTGAAGACATGTCCTGATCACTCACATGTCACAGTCACAGGTTGTCATTTTGTCATGATTGATTGACAGCTTCAAGTTGACTGCAGTTAAGCATCTGAAGTCAGGCAGACTCCAGAGTAACAAGTTGGCCACTCATATTTTTATAAAGCAAATTTAAACTGATTAATAATGGAGACATAAGAAGCACAAGACAAACAGGTTAAAACTAGAAATACTGCCAATTGTTTCCAGACTCATGAGGTCAGTGACCTTTGACCATTGAAATCTAAATAGTTCATCTTTAAGACCAAGTGACAAGAGGTCAAAATGTGAAGGAACTTCCTCACAACAGACTTGGGACGTCCTGTTCAAGAGGCCAAACATGATTTGTGAGGCCACCGTGACCTTCGACCTCTCAAATCTGGTGAATGAGTCTAAGAGAACATTTGTACCAAACTTGAAGAAAGTCCCTCAGGGCGTTCTTGAGATATCCCGTTCACAAGAAAGGTCTGGACGGACAGAGCCTGAAAACATGGGGCTTCTGGCTGCTGGGTGTCACAGAGTAAAGGGTCTCAAGTGCTTTGAGGGTCAAATATAATGAACTTTGTTTTCATTGACTTGTACAAAGCTCCAGGGTTTGATATCATAAAGCCAGTTAATAAAATGTATTGGGGCAAGCTGCAGCCGTCAGGTGGAACTGGAGGATAAAACTCTGTCGTCTGCATTAAAGTTAGAAAGACGATTGTACTTTTGATGGATCGAGCAGAGAAGTCTCAGGAACAGAGAAAATAAAAGTGGTTCATGAATTGAACCTTGATGGTCACAACAATCGATGGAGCAGAGGATGAAAGAAGGTTCTGTCTCTCGTTAAGGAAGTGAAACGTCTCAACACTGGACGATGAAGACCAACTTCCACCTCCAGGTGTTTTACAAACATGTCTGACTGTGTGGAACGCTGTGGTGACGTCCAGCAGAACTAAACCAGCACCAGACCCAGAGGCCACAGAGAGAAGGATGATGTCATGAAGCTTCAACAGAGCAGATTCTAATGAGCTGAGCCACAAACACACTGGAGTCCGTTAAAGATCCTCAAAGAGAAACCTGGGAGAAGTTATTATGGTCACTGGGATTCACGGTGGTTTCTTTAGATGAGTGGATGGTGCAACTTGCTTCTCTGTCAGACCTCGATGCAGAATGACTCCACCTCATTTACATTGTTAACCTCCACAGAGTAAGATGAGTGTGGCCCCTGGTTTCTAATGAGAGAATCTTCTTCACCTGGTTTAAGAGCCCATCTCCTGTTACAAGCAGTGACCTCAACTAAATAAACAGAGAGCAGTTTGGAGGTTGAAGGTTTGTGGTCTGTTACTTTATGTGTGAGGTGGAAATATAGCAACATTAATGTGTTTAAAACTAAAACTCAGTAATGTTGATGTTGCCTCAGACTCCTGAGATCTTCTATTCTTACACCTGTGTCGCTGAAGATCCTCTGTTGGATCAGCTGGGGCCCTGCAGCTACTCCGTCCCCCTTTGTCCACAATTAATGTGGTTTCTTCTAAGATAATGTTACGAGAACAAAGTGACCTCAGTGGTCAGCATCAACACACCAACATGAAAAACATATTTAGAGCTACAAGCAGTGACCTCCACCAAATAAACACTGAGAGAAAGTGGAGAGTTTGCAGGTTCACATGTTTGTAGCAGGTCTCTTACTCTGTGTGTGAGGGTCCAGGTTCATTACTGAAGACTGGAGGATTTCCCATGGACCAGTCACTCTTCAGAGACACACAGCTGAACCCTGGAGACTCTGCTCTCAGTCTGTGGTCCTCACCTCTGCAAACACAAACATGTTTTTATTCAGAACACATCATTCACTGGTTCATTCTCTGAGGATTCAGTTTGGAGGTTCACATGTTTGTAGCAGGTCTCTTACTCTGTGTGTGAGGGTCCAGGTTCATTACTGAAGACTGGAGGATTTCCCATGGACCAGTCACTCTTCAGAGACAGACAGCTGGACCCTGGAGACTCTGCTCTCAGTTTGTGGTCCTCACCTCTGCAAACACAAACATGTTTTTATTCAGAACACATCATTCACTGGTTCATTCTCTGAGGATTCAGTTTGGAGGTTCACATGTTTGTAGCAGGTCTCTTACTCTGTGTGTGAGGGTCCAGGTTCTTTACTGAAGTTTGGAGGCTCATATTTGGACCAGTCACTCTTCAGAGACACACAGCTGAACCCTGGAGACTCTGCTCTCAGTCTGTGGTCCTGACCTCTGCAAACACAAACATGTTTTTATTCAGAACACATCATTCACTGGTTCATTCTCTGAGGATTCAGTTTGGAGGTTCACATGTTTGTAGCAGGTCTCTTACTCTGTGTGTGAGGGTCCAGGTTCATTACTGAAGACTGGAGGATTTCCCATGGACCAGTCACTCTTCAGAGACAGACAGCTGGACCCTGGAGACTCTGCTCTGTCCTCTTCCTCCTCAGAACCACTCATCTTCAGTCTGAGAAGAGAAACAGTGAGAGCTCAAACACACACATATAATATAAATGTAGCTGAACACTCACCAGCCTCAGACTTCACGTGTCCTCTGCTCCTTACAGATAAAACTAAGTCTGAACACTTTCACTTTCACTGGCAGCTCCGCCTCCGTTCGGCAGTTACTGGAAATCACGTGACTCTGTGTGTGTATGTGTGTGTGTGTCACACAGGGTTGTGGTTGGAACTTCCCCTGCGATTAGAGACAGCGTCTCAAGAAGCCGTTACATTCTCAATAGTCATCTAGTTAGCATGCTAGCGCTAGTATGCTAACGATAGTGTTTTTTTAGGGTTGTTTGGAACTCTTAAAAAAACATAAGTGACCATAAAACATTGAAATATTAATAAACTAAGATGTTACAGTCATTAATGTAATTTTTTAATTGTTATTAATGGAGGAAATACTACATTAACGGATCTCTCTCCCAGGTGGCCGGTGACTCGCAAGGCATTCTGGGTACCCCCTCCGTTTGAAGTGAGTTATCTGTCAGGACCGGTTTGGACAGGTAGAGCCCCGCCCCTCGGCTCCACCCACTCGACCCCACAGGACACGTCTCCGCTACAGGGGTAAAGAAGGGGTGGGGCTAAGGAGAGGCATGGGCCCCACCCCTTCGTGTTCTGATCAGATCCTGATAACCAGTACATGACGTCAATGGGTGTTGGTTTGAATCCCGTTCATCAGACTCATGTAAACATCATGGAAACGACTCGTCAACAAGTTCAGTTCAACACCAGACGCTCACAGTCTGGACCCAGAGTTAAAATGACACGCAGACAGGATCCGACTCCATCGACTCACAACACAACACGACACGACACGACACAACACAACACGACACGACACGACACGACACAACATAACACACACTTCCTGCTTTACTTGTGTCCCTGTGAGGACAGAAGTTTGTCCTGACTCTTCTTCTCTCTACAGAGTCCACAGGTAGAAAACTGACTCTGAGTCTCTGACAGTGAAATGATAGATTACAACATGTTGTTGTGTTAACACTCACCGGACTGTGCACTTTGTCTCACCCTCTGCGTTGTGTTGTTAAAATGGAGTCTGACTTCAACTTCAGTTACTGCTCCTCCTCCTCTCTGCATTCACTGGAAATCAGATAATATCTCTGTGAGGAGGGGGGGAGGAGACACACAAACAAGCACACACACACACGCACACACACACACTCGCACGCACACACACACACACACACACACACACACACACACTTCCTGCTTTACTTGTGTCTACTTGTGAGGACAGAAGTTTGTCCTGACTCTTCTTCTCTCTACAGTCCACAGGTAGAAAACTGACTCTGAGTCTGTGACAGTGAAATGATAGATTCAACATGTTGTTGTGTTAACACTCACCGGACTGTGCACTTTGTCTCACCCTCTGCGTTGTGTTGTTAAAATGGCGCCTGACCACACATTAAGTTTCACTTCCTCGTCCTCTCTGCATTTACAAGAAATCACATGTCAGTTGCTCTGTGGGGGGGGGGGGGGAGTAGGAGGAGGAGACACACACATAAAAACATGACATATTATTGTTTATATCTTCATAGAGAACAAGGTGTGAATAAGGGCTCCACCAATTATCGTCCAACCTCAAATTTTTGTACAACAAACACACACACACACACACACACACACACACACACACACACACCTAATGAAGACAAACAATCTAAGATACAAGGGATAAAGTAGTTTGTTTTCTGTTGCATCGTCTTTATACATCATGTGTGTCTGTGTGTATGTGTGTGTGTGTCTCAAGTATTTGATCATCATGGTGCTGAACTGTGTGGTCGTCCTCAACCTTCACTTCAAGACCCGGAACACACACATCATGTGTGTGTATGTGTGTGTGTGTCTCAGGTATTTGGTGTTCATCATGGTGCTGAACTGTGTTGTCGTCCTCAACCTTCACTTCAGGACCCGGAGCACACACATCATGTGTGACTGGACCAAAGAGGAGAGGAACTCGGACGGACCACACGCTGCAGGTTCGAGAGCAGGTCCCTCAGTGGAGGTCACACTTCATTAGATTCCATCAAGCTGCTCCACCCAGCACCACTCAGAGAGACCAGTCCCTCAATGTGTAGCACGGCTTCATCAAGGTTGTTAAGACTGAAATCTATGTGTGTCTGTCTGTGTGTGTGTCTGTGGAGATTGTTGGGATATTACATTTTAGCTGGTCTGTGTGAAGATGTTTATGCAACTTCACTCTAAACAATAAAAGAAAGGAGGGGGGGAGCAGGAACAGTTTGATTCAGATATAAGTCCTTCACACAAATGATTTATTAATAACCTTTGCTGCGTAGTGTTGTTAGAATGTGTGTGCGTCACATTGTTGTTCAGTCTCACACCTGTCCTGATAAAAGGTCTGATAAGAGCCGTCGACTGTTGTGTGATAACTCTGTGACATACTCTACACTGGACTCTAACTTGTTCTCATCTTAACTTTTCATATTAAAGCATAACTCCTTATCTTTATTCAACATCACACAGAGTTCAAGCAGCTGCCTCAGGTTCTGACGGGCAGGTAGGAAGGTGTTGTGTAGTGTGTAGAATGCAGATGTTCACTGAAGACTCACAAAGCGTCAGCTGAGTCGAGGCTTGTTTATGAAACACAGAATCAAACTGTCATGATGTGAAGATTTGCCCAGTGACTGTGAAAGGAGGGGCTGAACTGGGAGCGGCTCCTCATCACTTCCTGATTCCAGTGCCAAGAGGCTGGGACTACACCTGAGCACCATCAAGGAAGAACCAAGTCTAAACCACGCCCCCCCCCCTCGTAATTGACCAATCCTGTTACACATGCTGTTGTAAATATTACAACCACCGTCCATTCTGCGCGACTCTTGACCCTGTGCTGCTCGAGGGCCGGGGCAGTGTGTTGGGTGCTCATTGCTGTGCTGAACCTTTTCATACCTTTTCATTGCTTCTTAATAAAAACTTGTTGAACCAATAGACACCTGCTCTTCTCATATTTGGGATAAAAGAACACGACAAGGTCCATGAAGGATTCTGTGAGGAACCAGTGAAAAAACAAACTCCTTTGTGTGTGAGCTCTTTGTGTTTTTGTGTGTGTGAGTTTGTTGTCTACACTAACCTGCTCTGTGTGTTTGCTCTGGTTGTGCAGTGGTGAGTCCACAGGATGAAGGAGGGATGGCAGAGATCAAGCCACACACACACACACAGGTCTAGAGTTTGTTGCCTCTTTATTATTTGTGGGTCCGTCCAGGTGCATAGTTGTGTTTCGTTAATCAAAAGTTGACAACAGAATAAAAGAATAATTAAACTAGTATTTTAATTTTATTTGTGGTCCAAAGAAAATGTGTCGAAAAGAAAAGTGTCGGAGAAAAGAAGAAACATCGGTGACACGTGACGAACCGAGAGTAGAAGCAGCTGATTGCATCGATCAGTGAGAGTCACGTGTTCTCTGTGTTGAGATGAACCAATGATCAGTGTGAGAGGACGAGGGCTGGAAGTCAAGGAGGAAGTGATCCAGTGAAAGAGGAGAAAAAAAAGAGTGATTCTGTCTCCTGAAGGAAACAAGTGTTTCCACTGAGGGTGAAGTTCATGATCATAGAGGAACATCACAAGATCTCAGGAAGTGTTGGAACAACCAGTGACCACACGGTGGAGCCAGAGGACAAGATTCATTTAGAGATTTCAGTGGATAAATGGAAGCTTGGACCTGCAGGTGGCGCTAGAGGACAAGATAGAAGTTCACCAAAGTCATGAGCAGTCCTCCTCTGTTCTGTATTTAAGCTTTTCATCCCCTGATGAGTAAAATCCTAAACGTGTCAAATACAGAAAGATACCACACAGATTTATATAAATACATTTTAATAAAACATTAAATGTGCTGCTGTATCTTTCAAGCAGCAGGGTGTCGTCGAAGTTGTTGATGATGAAGGAAGGACGCCGAGGACTAAGTACTTCAGTATAACAAAGTTTATTACACAGAAGTTTCACAGTCAAGACGGGCCTCTAGAAACCCGGAGACTCACAAGCCAAAATAGTGAAATCTGACGTGCGGCGGTCTTACACACATTTATATAGGGACGTTGGTTCCGCCTTTGACTTCAGGTAAATGACGTCCCCTATGAACTGTTTAACTAAATAAGGGCACGTTTTTGTGTCCGAACATGTAGACACACTGGTCAAGAACATTCCTTCTGAACTCATCCATTAGCTGGTCAGAGATAATTCCCTAAGTCAAAAGTCATCCCAAAAAGTGAGAGTGCAAATAAGATAAACACCTGGAGGACTCTCCAAGAATGTCTGAGAGTCCAGAAGATAGGCATCATAAATGTCCTGTCTCTGTGCTTATGGCAAGTACCAACATGATCTACTCTAACGAATATACACGACAGTGCCATAACAGTCGATGAGGTAAAGTTTCATAAAAATATGTACAAATACAAAACAGTACAAAATATAAAATACAAATCTGAACATTCTTTCCAGAGCTT
>NC_070645.1:20663735-20673735 GCF_947347685.1 Pleuronectes platessa
TTTATTATAATGCTAACACACTTGAAAGTCGCCGTTTATAAGCAGCATATAAACAATTAAAATATGATTGTAAGCAGATATCAGTGTTTTTGTGTAGATTCCTGCACTTTTATCTAAATTATAACTGGTGACAAATACTGTACAATAATTTGCTTATTAAAATTCTCATTGAATGTTTATACAACTGACTCCACCTTCAGTTACTGCTCCTCCTCCTCTCTGCATTTACTGGAAATATAATGACAATCTCTCTGTGAGGAGGGGGGGAGACACTCACTCACTCACTCACAAACACACACACTTCCTGCTTTACTTCTGTGTCCATACGAGGGCAGAAGTTTGTCCCGACTCTTCTTCTCTCTACAGTCCACCGGTAGAAAACTGACTCTGAGTCTCTGACAGTGAAATGATAGATTCAACACATTGTTGTGTTAACACTCACAGGACTATTTATTTCTACTTTATTTATTGTGTTAAACTTCAGGCAGCTATTTTGTTAATTCATTAGAATGCTCAGTTACCTTTATAAGAAACATTCCTGGGGGCTTCCTACACTTTTCATTTTTAGATAATGTTTAAAAGTTCTTTCCATTAAACATATTGGACTAAAATGAGAAGATGTTGATATTTAACTTTAAATCTTTAAATACAGATAAAATAAGTAAACTTGTTAAATACCAGCTGCAGGTCAGAATCAATGCTAACATGTCACATTGCTCTGCTAACAATAGATTAGCTAAGTTCCTTATTTTATTTATTTAAATGACTAGACTGACAGCTGAGTCTCAGCATTCAGAGGTTCATCAACTCTGTGAATCATGGACCAAAATTTAGCATTTCCCAGTTTTTACTTAGATCAGTTTAGTTTCATTGTCCTCTTCCTGTTTTTATGAACCGTCTTCATAACATACATTTTAATTTGCATAATAACTCAGTCATACCTGTACTACATTAAAAACAAAAATATTCATTCGGAACTCAAGTAAAAGATTCTACTAGACACATGGAGCTGCATTAAATGACAAGTCAGCTTTTCTCATTCCTCCTATACTTTAAAATCAAAGTGCATCATTACTCATAACTTCACACCCAGAACTAGAAAGTCTCTCAGTAGATCCCACATCTCCACCAAGGCTCAACAGTGCTTCAAGCTCAATCTGCCTCAAATCACACACACTCATGAATATCAGTCCTCTACGTATGACAGATTTACTTAAAAGAAAATGTAACAGAAACATCCGATTTTACATTGTTAAAGAAAGAGATCTTTCTTGACCAGAACCTATAAGAGCCACAAGGTTTGTGTGTTTGTTAAAAAAGAACTTCAATCAAAATATGTTTCGATTTTCAACTTTTTTTAATGGAAAATATAACTTCTGTACTTCCTTAAACAAGGTGTGTGCAACTTTTGCTGTCGTTCATTCCAAGTGCCCCAAACGCCACTTCCTGTGTGTTAACCATCTGTCCACCAGAGGTCAGTGTGCTCCTGAGGTCCAGTGGGAGGACTGGAAAGGAGCAAGGTCTCACTGAAACATGGGACAGGTGAACTCTTGACATTGCTGTGACTCTTGTCTCCTCCTGGGCTCCGACAGGAAAAACTCCTGAAACTGTTTTGTCCAGTTTTCATTTCCCCAGACTCACAGCGAGCAGAACTAACTGAGGAGCTCTGGCGTCTAGGCCACAGCGGGGATGAAATACTGGAGCGACACGTCTTCATGCAGCAGAATCAGGTGGACGACCCTCTGACAGACGATATCTGACAGGAAGAGAAGAAACATAATGTTCAACCAGTGATGGAGCAGAGTGAAATCCTTCAGGGACGTTTACTTTCTACAGCAGAGACAAAGCAGACGTAACTAACACCAGTCCTGATCTGTGCACAGCTGGACGAGGAGCAGACTTACTGCACATGGCCTTGCTGGGGTTGACCTGCTGTCCCATGAGGAACTGCTGCAACCGCCTGATGTCCACTCTGGCCTCAGCCATGGTCTCTGGGTCCCTGCTCTGAGACGCACTGTCCTCCTGTGAGGCGTCTTCACCTGCAGGGACAGGAGGCAGGGGGGGGTGGGGGAGATGAAGGGAGGAGGAAGAGAGTGCTAACTCAATACTGGAGCAGATTTATCTTTCACCATGAAGCATTTCATCATGTTACTTATTATCTTAGCACGTTATGATTAAAGAATTGGAGAAAAAGAGATTCATCATCTATCTGTATCAATGTTATTGTCTGAACCAGAGTTGTTCAAACACAAATTTAAATAAAAACAAGTTTCACCCCACGGTGGATTCCCCAGGTCTTTGAAGTGCGTGGTGACGGAAACCAGATCGGTCTCAATCTTCAGATTCATCTGTCCGTTCAGGTTGGCCTCGATCACCTGATTCAAACACACAAGAATTAGTTGCCTGTAGCATGTTCCCTCTTCACATCCTTTCACATGGAATTAAAAGTAGAGAAGGATGTGGCAGGAATAAATTGTCATCGGTCTGAATCAGAGACTTTTAATAAATAATAATAATAACTGTCATAACTTAATCCACAATTCAGATACGAATGCCGCCGTCTTGTGCTTCTTGACGTCCTTTGGAGTCAGAGTCTGAAGTTCAACAACTCAAACAGTTAGAACTTCTCTGCTCATCGTTTGAATGTGTTGTTTAACTAAACACTTTATTTAATCTGACATTGATGCTTTTCGTTTTTAAAATATTGGAACTGTACCAGCCCTTAAACTCAGACACAGAGGAATGTGAAGCTACCAGGAAGTTGGAGAGGTTCTTCATCCGGTCCACGACGCTCTTCATGGTCTTCAGAGGAGGCAGGTAGATGCTGACCTGAGACCACAGACACACAAACTCACCTTGGAGGCAGAGGGTACTCTCATGTTTAAATCTATGTGGAAACTAAAGCAGCATCGTGTTCCTTTCAGAGACGTATCCAGACAGACAGAAGGCATTTTCAGAATTTCAGATATATCTTAGTGACATATAGAAAGTGACCTGTTCTTGAACCACGTGTCCTTTGTAAGATTAACGTGTTCAATGTGCACGCTGCTTGATTAAACACTGGGACGTGTGTTGCACTCACATCAAAGTCTGGCATGCTCGGTTCTTTGAATTCATGCCAGAGTCTGCGGGGGATGACGTTGACCGGGACGTCGTGAGTGACGACTCGACTGATGCTGGACAGGGTGGGCTGGACGGGACAAAGGGAGGACATCACCTCACGTCTCACAGCTGTCACATCTGCTGCTGAACATCATGTCACCACAGACTCACCAGCTCTGCAGCGATGGTGAGGCAGGGGCAGTGCTTCTTGGTCAGTTTCACCTTGACGGACTTGGCGTTCTGGACCGTCTTCAGGGCTCTGGACAGGTTCTCTGGAGTCACCTCCAGACAAATCTCATTGTCCTCAGAGGACACACCCTCCATCTGGTACTCATCAAAGAAGTTGGCCTGCAGAGGGAGGAAGGACGCACGGACGGGAAGAGCTGAAAGAACTTGGAGATACTGAGCCATGCAGGTGGTTGAAGACGTGTCCATTACTGTCAGAGACAATGAATCAGTTTGGTCCATGTCCCATGCAGTAACAGGGAGGAGGTGGGGTCAGTGACTTACCTGTGACAGCTCACACCACATGCTGACCCCTCCATTGGCCACTTTCCCTGACAGAACGAAGAACAGGTGATCTGGAGTCAGTCTTAGGACGCACAGCTTCGTCAGCTTCGAGATGGTGGTGACGACCCCTGGAGAGGAGGGAGAAGTTAGCTAGGGACAGAGCGCTAAGCTAACAGGTCAGCAGGTAAGTTAAGCTAGCAGGTCAGCAGGTTAGTTAAGCTAGGTTAGTTAAGCTAGCAGTTCAGCAGGTTAGTTAAGCTAGCAAGTCAGCAGGTTAGCTAAGCTAGCAGGCCAGCAGTTTAGTTAAGCTTGCAGGTCAGCAGGTTAGTTAAGCTAGGTTAGTTAAGCTAGCAGGCCAGCAGTTTAGTTAAGCTAGCAAGTCAGCAGGTTAGCTAAGCTAGCAGGTTAGTTAAGCTAACAGGTTAGCAGGTTAGTTAAGCTAGCAGGTCAGCAGGTTAGCTAAGCTAGCAGGTCAGCAGGTTAGTTAAACTTGCAGGTCAGCAGTTTAATTAAGCAGGCAGTTCAGCAGGCTAGTTAAGCTACCAGGTTAGTTAAGCTAGCAGGTCAGCAGGTTAGTTAAGGTAGCAGTTCAGCAGGTTAGCTAAGCTACCAGGTTAGTTAAGCTAACAGGTTAGCAGGTTAGTTAAGCTAACAGGTTAGCAGGTTAGTTAAGCTAGCAGGTTATCAGGTAAAGCGGCTCACGGGTGAAGTGGTTGAGGCAGGACACATCTATGATTTTCCCTCGGAACTTCATGTTGATCTTTGGCCGTAAAACGACTCGTGAAGTCGGAGAGATGTTCACATAGATATATATCTATCTATGGATGTTCACATTAAGCCGGAAGACTTCGCTGCCGCGGTTGTTTGTATTCGGTCCGTGCGATCAGCGGTCCGTGGGAAACAAGCCACTGTCAATACATTCCTACTGGTCCTAATAAAATAGATTTCACTTAAAAACACGATTTGTTTTCATTTCATTTTCATCCATTTCTCCCAGTAAAAAACGTTTATGATTTTTCTTATTACTTATGTCTTATTACTGATTATTTATGTCTGATTTATTTTTGCTAAACTCTACATCCATAAAATTAACTTCCTTAAAAAATGTAATCTCATTGAAACAAACAGGAAGTGTAAACACGTATCTTTAAAAATGGATTTAAAAACCTAGAAACAGTGGAAAGAAAGTTGAACAGTAACAGATCATGACGTGTGAAGTTTCTCTGTTGACCTTTGACTCATTGTCTTTTCTGCAGCGTGTCACAAATAAAGCTTGATTATTATTATCTGCTCAGCGAATCAAAAATTGTTAATCCTCTTTTAAAGTAAAAGTAAATAAATAAAACGTATTGATATCACATGTATTCTGTGGTGACAGTGTTGGGATTTAAACCAAGCACGTGTGTGTTGTGCTGACTTGCACGAACTGGACTCCCCCCCCCTCTCCCCTGGGGCGTGGCTCGTGACCACGCGTGAGAGCAGCCGGTGAAGACCTTTAACAGACAGAGACTCCAGCTGAGAACCGAACTCACCCGAACTCACCCGGACTCACCCGAGCTCAGACCGCAAGATGAGAGAAATCGTGCACATCCAGGCGGGACAGTGCGGGAACCAGATCGGGACCAAGGTACACGCACGACGCTGACGTCACATTCAGACTCTACAGTTAATCTTTTACTGCTGAGATAAGTTTTAGATTTAAAACTGAAACAGTTCAGACCTGAGTCACAGTTCATTGATTTAATTTGTTAAAGTGTAAAACCCAAGTTCCTGCGGATGTTCTCAGATGTGACGTCACGTGAAACTCTCAGAACTGGATTTATACATTTCAAACTTTTAAGAGAAGTTGAAACAAAACTTTAATATTAAAAAATGAGTAATTACAATCTGCACCTCAGACTGTTCCTGATGATTAATACTGTTATTATCACAATATAATACACAAAGTACTTTGTGTGTGTGTGTGTGTGTGTGTGTGTGTGTGTGTGCGTGTGTGTGTGTGTGTTTGTGTGTAATATTCACTTCCACCAACTGGAGTCGGACAGGTTCTTAACTGATGTAAAAATAAACTCCTCAGTGATGAGTGTGATGGAAGAAATCTGCAGCTGTGGCTCAGTGATAAACTCACAGAGAGAAGAGAGGGCGTGAACAGACACACACACACACACACACACACACACACACACACACACACACACACACACACTCATCACCTACACAACGAGCAGGTTGAACAACCACAAAGAGACAAAGATGCTTTGGGACTAATTGTTTTATGTTAAACATCTGAGCTCTTTTCTTCTTCTGCTCTTTCTGTGACTGGATCAGTTTTGGGAAGTGATCAGCGATGAGCACGGCATCGACCCTGCGGGAGACTACGTGGGCGACTCGTCTCTCCAGCTGGACCGGGTCAACGTCTACTACAACGAGGCGTCCTGTAAGTACCACACGTCTCTGGGAGTCAGCATCTTTTCAACACAAAGCTGCTTTTAATATTTCACTTCTATATTATATTCCATGTTTTGTCTCACATTCAATGATGTGGATTTAACTGTTGAAGATGATGTCACATCATGTTTAGATCTGATTTATGAATATGGGCGAAACAAATAGTGTTTGATTGATTGATTGATTGAATGTTTGATTGATTGATGTGCTCGTTAGAGGGGGTGGGGACTGACCACAGTGCTCTGGTCTTCTCTGTGTGTGCAGCACATAAATACGTCCCCCGGGCCGTGCTGGTGGACCTGGAACCAGGAACCATGGACAGTGTTCGCTCAGGAGCCTTCGGACAACTCTTCAGACCCGACAACTTCATCTTCGGTAACAATCATCTGGTTCTTATCAGATCTGAGCAAATAAAACATCTTGTAGCTGTTTTGGTCTCCTCCACCTCCGGAGGGGAAGGCCTGGCTCTTCAGGTGATAGTGGACAGTGACCTTCATTCACACAGTTCATCTATGAGAGGTGGTCTGATGAGGTTCAGTGTCTCTGTGTGATGACCGAGCCTCAGCAGCAGTAGATCAGCTCTCAGCTGTTTGATGAACTGACAGTAGAAGAAGAAGCCGAGCGGCTGTAGACCTCAGTCTCTCACACTCACACAGAATCACATGCAGCTGCCGCTGGGACAGAAAGTAGGTCACCAGTCCGACACATGTTCCCACCTGCTGTGCTGATGGTTTTACATTTCACTGACGGGTTTTTCTCTGTGCTGATTGGTCGTCCACAGGTCAGACAGGTGCTGGGAACAACTGGGCCAAAGGTCATTACACGGAGGGGGCGGAGCTCGTGGACTCGGTCCTGGACGTAGTGAGGAAGGAGTGTGAGCACTGCGACTGTCTCCAGGTGACGAGCACCAGATACCCC
Source organism: Pleuronectes platessa (assembly GCF_947347685.1). Lineage (NCBI taxonomy): Eukaryota > Metazoa > Chordata > Actinopteri > Pleuronectiformes > Pleuronectidae > Pleuronectes > Pleuronectes platessa. Next base: position 20,670,714 of record NC_070645.1, read on the forward strand.
CCCCCCCCCCCACACACACCCCCACCCGGCTGAGGAACTTTATATATAATATCATAAACTCCATTCATTCAGTAATTTGATTGATTCATCTGTAGGTATCACCATCTCTTCAGGGGTCACAGCCCCAAACAACCAGTCACATCGAAGCCTGTGAAAATATCTATTAATAAATAAACAAACATAAGCGTCTCAAATCTAGAAGGTTGATCAGTAGAGTTCAAACCAAACGTCTCTTTATGAAATCAACTTAATTCACTAGATCCAGATTTCATTTAGATCTGCACCAAATCAGACAGAGAGACAGGTGGACAGACAGGTGGACAGACAGACAGGTGGACAGACAGACATTCAGACAGACAGACAGAGAGACAGAGAGAGAGACAGACAGAGGGACAGACAGACAGAGAGACAGACAGACAGAGAGACAGAGAGACAGAGAGACAGACAGGTGGACAGACAGACAGAGAGACAGACAGACAGACAGACAGACAGACAGACAGACAGACAGACAGACAGAGGGACAGACAGACAGAGAGACAGACAGACAGAGAGACAGAGAGACAGAGAGACAGACAGGTGGACAGACAGACAGAGAGACAGACAGACAGACAGACAGACAGACAGACAGACAGAGAGACAGACAGGTGGACAGACAGACAGAGAGACAGACAGACAGACAGACAGACAGACAGACAGAGAGACAGAGAGACAGACAGACAGACAGGTGGACAGACAGACAGAGAGACAGACAGACAGACAGACAGAGGGACAGACAGACAGAGAGACAGAGAGACAGACAGGTGGACAGACAGACAGAGAGACAGACAGACAGACAGACATAGAGACAGACAGACAGAGAGACATCTGTCTCAAACGACAGAACTAATCTCAAAGTTGAATTTCTGTCTTCAGGGTTTCCAGCTGACACACTCCCTGGGGGGGGGCACCGGCTCAGGCATGGGCACCCTGCTGATCAGCAAGATCCGAGAGGAGTACCCCGACCGGATCATGAACACCTTCAGCGTCATGCCCTCCCCGAAGGTGCGACTCCCTCTGCCCCCCCCCCCCCCCCCCCCCCCCGTCATGTGTTGTGTTTCTGATCTTGCTTTCTACCCTCCAGGTGTCGGACACGGTGGTGGAGCCGTACAACGCCACGCTGTCCGTCCACCAGCTGGTGGAGAACACAGACGAGACCTACTGCATCGACAACGAGGCGCTGTACGACATCTGCTTCCGCACGCTGAAACTCACGACCCCGACCTACGGGGACCTGAACCACCTGGTGTCGGCCACCATGAGCGGCGTGACCACCTCGCTCCGGTTCCCCGGGCAGCTCAACGCCGATCTCCGCAAGCTGGCCGTCAACATGGTTCCTTTCCCTCGACTGCACTTCTTCATGCCGGGGTTCGCTCCTCTGACGGCGAGGGGCAGCCAGCAGTACCGATCCCTCACCGTCCCCGAGCTCACCCAGCAGATGTTCGATGCCAGGAACATGATGGCGGCCTGCGACCCTCGGCACGGCCGCTACCTGACCGTGGCCGCTGTCTTCCGCGGGCCCATGTCCATGAAGGAGGTGGACGAGCAGATGCTGAACGTCCAGAACAAGAACAGCAGCTACTTCGTGGAGTGGATCCCAAACAACGTGAAGGTGGCCGTCTGCGACGTGGCTCCACGGGGACTCAAGATGGCCGCCACCTTCATCGGCAACAGCACGGCCATTCAGGAGCTGTTCAAGAGGATCTCCGAGCAGTTCTCTGCCATGTTCCGCCGAAAGGCCTTCCTGCACTGGTTCACGGGCGAGGGCATGGACGAGATGGAGTTCACGGAGGCGGAGAGCAACATGAACGACCTGGTGTCCGAGTACCAGCAGTACCAGGACGCCACCGCCAACGATGGAGAGGAGGACTTTGAGGACGAGGAGGACGAGATCAACGAGTGAGGCGACGGGTGAAGGTCTGAAGAACGGTCAGAGTGATGTGAACACTCGTCAAACGATTTGTCAGCAGCTGAGAAACTCTGACCAGAAATCCTAAAGACTCTTATTCACTAGAATCCCACCAACAGAGGGCGCTAGTTTCTCTCCACACTAACCACCGTCATTCTTTGTGCCTGGATGTCAGACTCTGACCACAAGGGGGCGTCAGATCAGTAAACACTCGTGTGTTGTTTTATTGTTATTGTCACGTCAGTTTTTGTATTATAAAGAAAACTATGTTAAACAACAACCAGGAGTCGTATGTTCACAAGATGCTAAAACTCTAAAGTTCAAAACCAGCACATTGTTTACAGAATCCTAACACTCTCTGTTCTGTTTGAGTGTTTTTGGACACGTGAGGAAGTCGTGAGCGGTGAAATAAAAACACTAAATGTCCGTTGTGTGTTTTCTCTGATCTTTATCGTGCACATGGATTGTTCTGCACGTCGTTGGGCGTTGAGCTGAAGCTCACACACGTTCATGCTCCCTCAGGATGAACCAGGGAAACCATCAGCCTTGTCAAATGGGTTGTTTTATGATCAAACATCATAAAACAGCTGTGTCACAAATTAGGATAGAAAGAAACACAAAGATCATGTAACAGATGCAAGATGATATAACTTGAAAGTTGAGGTTCAATAAGTTTAGCAGATCTGATTCTCTCATTCTTCAGAAACTTATATCTTTGTAACACCTTGAGGTTCTTTCTTCAACCTTTGCACTAACGTTCTCTTTCACTCGAGGGAGAAGTGACTCGATTTTGGTGATAAAATGTTAAAGTTCAAGGTCACAGAACTATTTTTTGTCTCATGAATACGTTATGCAAGGTACTCCTTGAGAGAATCCAAGGTCACAAGGATTTAAAAACCTACCTCTCTCACACCTTGAGTGTGAGAGAGGTATTAAACTTGTTGAAAAGTATTAGTGGCCATTTCTCCTGAACAGACCTCATATTTCAATGTTTTAATATATTCTGGTTTGCATCGGGACTAAACTGTTGAGGGGGCGTTGGAACTGAACAGAAAACGATTCAACACAAAGGATGTG
>NC_070645.1:20678735-20681235 GCF_947347685.1 Pleuronectes platessa
GCTGATGATGTCATTCATTATCTTTTAGAACAAATTGGCTGAAACACGGAGGATGAAGATCGACAGGATCTGAGTGACATGAGTTCAGAAGTGGACTGGACCTTTTTCTAACTTCTCCTGAACTGGTTCTGTTGTTGAGAGTTTTGGGATCTCGAGTTCTGTTGCTTCTCTCTGCAGCTGGACTCTTTCCGACCGGGGATCCAGACACCCAGCATGCTGCCAGGAGGAGGGGTGTCAGGTGGAGGGGGGCGGGGCGGGGGCCGGATGGGCCTGCTCCGGTGGCTGGGCCTCCGGCTGTGGTCCCGCCGGGGGACCCTGGTGTTCGCCCTGCTCTGGTTCGGATCCTGGTTGTTCCTGAACGGCCTGGTTCTGGTGCACAGGAGCATCATGTCCGACTACTGCACCGACGACAAGAGCAAGAGGATCCTGCAGAGACTGGTGAGTCACCGGGCACCAGAGGGTCGGGGGTTTGGTTCTGTGCACTTACTCTGCCCAGTTGATGAAGTGTTGAGAAGTGATATTACTGTGTTAGTAGAATTATTGGATAATGTTCACATTATGAACACGTTCTGGATCCGGTCATCTGATTTCTGAGTCTTTGGATCCGTCTCCATCTTTAATCACATGTTGTTCCTGCAGCAGAACCCGTTTAGAAACTGATCATCTCAGTGAACGGGTCAGAAACATGTCCTCCCTCCTGTCTCGTCTGTCCCCCCCTCCGTCCAGACGTCCTCTGTCTGGGTGTCAAACTGTGGTTCTCGTCTCTGAGGATCCTGCTGCCGCTCGCTGGTCAGACGGTTACAGTAAACAGGACGGGGGGGGGGGGGGGGGGCGGGGCCCTGCTGCCTTATCTAGTGCAGCATATACTGGTGCATTGTGGGTAAACACAGATAACATTTCCCAGATCTATTAGTATTGTTTTTTATTTCTCCTCCAACTTGTTCTGCCAAAAAAACTCTTAATCTTTTCATGATATGAGAATGAGTTGAGACGTCATGATTGATGTCTGAGTCTGTCTCCTGATTGGTCGAGACAGGGTCATGTGGCTCGACAGAGGGAAGTGGAGACACGTTGTCCAGATTCACGTTGAGGTAACTCATAACATGATTACGTCTCGTAGCTGAAACCGAGTCTTTCTTCTTCTTCTCTCTGATGAAGATGAAGTTGATTCTTTAAACCTGAACTTCTCTGTCACTGGAACCCCCCCACCCCCCCCCCTGACTTTTCCTTTTCCACCTAATTGAGAAAAGCTGCGGCTGCATTCTGTGATGACCTGTGACAAATCAACCCAGTTGCTGTTGTTGAGTTTAATCAGAGTCACACAGAGATTCAGAGACAAATCATTTCCTCCATCCCACAGACTGAACTCACAGCTCTCACAGATCCAAAGTGGAAACTGGTGAAATCCCACATTAACCTTCCAGAGTCAACACGGTGTTTCTGGAGCGTCGCCCACAGAGCAGCTGACGGAGGGTTTGAGTTTCCAGAGGCTAATGTGGCAGCTCCGGAGCAGTAATGCAGAGCAGATGCACGTCTGCAGAATGAACGATTCGCTGCTCTACCTCATCTTCTGTGGAGAGACGCTCGAGGATGAGATTGAACAACAGAACCTTTGTGTTGAGTCTCTGACTGACGGGTGAATCCTGCTGAGCTCCCGGATCAGGATCAGGTTTCCCAGCGGCCGCGGTTCAGACTTGTCTCGATGGCTTCAGGTGTAAAGTAAACACAAGTCTTTCAATCATCTTCTTCTTCTTCTTCTTCTTCTTCTTCTTCTTCTTCTTCTTCTTTCTCTTCCGGTACCCTCATCCCTCCATCCTCAAAACTTTCTAACCTGCCCTGGAATTTGAGAAGTAGAAGTGAAAAGAAATATCACGATTAGAGTGAATGGTTATAAGAAACATCACGTTGATCTGAGGTCACACAAGGTCACTCCTCAAGGTCGAGGTTTGACCCTGAAAACATTCTGAGACACAGATCTCACCAATCAGTGATGGAACAACAGAAAGTGAACATTTTGGATGATGGATGATGGATGATGGATGATGGACAGATGGATGGATGGATGATGGATGAATGGATGAAGGATGCTGGACAGATGGACAGATGGACGGATGGATGTCAGGAGCCTGGTTCCAGATTCTAAAGACCGATCCGAACGTTTCTCTGAGATAAACTTTGAATGAATGATCATTATATTCAGTTTATTCTTTGAGCAGGAAGTTTGATGTTTGTTGGTCTGGTGTGTCGGGGCCGTGATCCCATGAGACAAACTATAAATACTCTGTTGGGAACCTGCTCGGCTGGAAGCTGCTCCATGGGATTCCAGTCAGAAAACTAATTATTTAGTTCCAGCTGATGGAAATCAAAGCTGTAGATTTGATTTGAAATCCATCTTAAACATCGAGTTTGGAGACATTCATCATCCATCAATAGCTGCATTTGTCCTTTATGAGAAAACACAGATCAAAGTGGAGTCGTATTCCCTCTGCCCAGCTTTGAC